>NC_092259.1:13953778-14198778 GCF_036320965.1 Panulirus ornatus
AACATCTCATTTCCAGCACATCCATCCTCCTGCGCACAACTCTATCCATAGCCCACGCCTCGCAACCATACAACATTGTTGGAACCACTATTCCTTCAAACATACCCATTTTTGCTTTCCGAGATAATGTTCTCGACTTCCACACATTCTTCAAGGCCCCCAGAATTTTCGCCCCCTCCCCCACCCTATGATCCACTTCCGCTTCCATGGTTCCATCCGCTGCCAGATCCACTCCCAGATATCTAAAACACTTCACTTCCTCCAGTTTTTCTCCATTCAAAGTCACCTCCCAATTGACTTGACCCTCAACCCTACTGTACCTAATAAACCTTGCTCTTATTCACAGTATTCAAAGTATATATATATATATATATATATATATATATATATATATTTTCTTTTTTTTTTTTTGCTTTGTCGCTCTCTCCTGCGTTTGTGAGGTAGCGCAAGGAAACAGACGAAAGAAATGGCCCAACCCACCCCCATATACATGTATATACATACGTCCACACACGCAAATATACATACCTACACAGCTTTCCATGGTTTACCCCAGACGCTTCACATGCCCTGATTCAATCTACTGACAGCACGTCAACCCCGGTATACCACATCGATCCAATTCACTCTATTCCTTGCCCTCCTTTCACCCTCCTGCATGTTCAGGCCCCGATCACACAAAATCTTTTTCACTCCATCTTTCCACCTCCAATTTGGTCTCCCACTTCTCCTCGTTCCCTCCACCTTCGACACATATATCCTCTTGATCAATCTTTCCTCACTCATTCTCTCCATGTGCCCAAACCATTTCAAAACACCCTCTTCTGCTCTCTCAACCACGCTCTTTTTATTTCCACACATCTCTCTTACCCTTACGTTACTTACTCGATCAAACCACCTCACACCACACATTGTCCTCAAACATCTCATTTCCAGCACATCCATCCTCCTGCGCACAACTCTATCCATAGCCCATGCCTCGCAACTATACAACATTGTTGGAACCACTATTCCTTCAAACATACCCATTTTTGCTTTCCGAGATAATGTTCTCGACTTCCACACATTCTTCAAGGCTCCCAGGATTTTTGCCCCTTCCCCCACCCTATGATCCACTTCCGCTTCCATGGTTCCATCAGCTGCCAGATCCACTCCCAGATATCTAAAACACTTTACTTCCTCCAGTTTTTCTCCATTCAAACTTACCTCCCAATTGACTTACCCTCAACCCTACTGTACCTAATAACCTTGCTCTTATTCACATTTACTCTTAACTTTCTTCTTTCACACACTTTACCAAACTCAGTCACCAGCTTCTGCAGTTTCTCACATGAATCAGCCACCAGTGCTGTATCAAAAGCAAACAACAACTAACTCACTTCCCAAGCTCTCTCATCCCCAACAGGCTGCATACTTGCCCCTCTTTCCAAAACTCTTGCATTCACCTCCCTAACAACGCCATCCATAAACAAATTAAACAACCATGGAGACATCACACACCCCTGCCGCAAACATATATATATATGTATATATATATATATATATATATATATATATATATATATATATTTTTTTTTTTTTTATACTTTGTCGCTGTCTCCCGCGTTTGCGAGGTAGCGCAAGGAAACAGACGAAAGAAATGGCCCAACCTCCCCCCCCCCCATACACATGTATATACATACGTCCACACATGCAAATATACATACCTACACAGCTTTCCATGGTTTACCCCAAACGCTTCACATGCCTTGATTCAATCCACTGACAGCACGTCAGCCCCGGTATACCACATCGCTCCAATTTACTCTATTCCTTGCCCTCCTTTCACCCTCCTGCATGTTCAGGCCCCGATCACGCAAAATCTTTTTCACTCCATCTTTCCACCTCCAATTTGGTCTCCCTCTTCTCCTTGTTCCCTCCACCTCCGACACATATATCCTCTTGATCAATCTTTCCTCACTCATCCTCTCCATGTGCCCAAACCACTTCAAAACACCCTCTTCTGCTCTCTCAACCACGCTCTTTTTATTTCCACACATCTCTCTTACCCTTACGTTACTCACTCGATCAAACCACCTCACACCACACATTGTCCTCAAACATCTCATTTCCAGCACATCCACCCTCCTACGCACAACTCTATCCATAGCCCACGCCTCGCAACCATACAACATTGTTGGAACCACTATTCCTTCAAACATACCCATTTTTGCTTTCCGAGATAATGTTCTCGACTTCCACACATTCTTCAAGGCCCCCAGAATTTTCGCCCCCTCCCCCACCCTATGATCCACTTCCGCTTCCATGGTTCCATCCACTGCCAGATCCACTCCCAGATATCTAAAACACTTCACTTCCTCCAGTTTTTCTCCATTCAAACTCACCTCCCAATTGACTTGACCCTCAACCCTACTGTACCTAATAACCTTGCTCTTATTCACATTTACTCTTAACTTTCTTCTTCCACACACTTTACCAAACTCAGTCACCAGCTTCTGCAGTTTCTCACATGAATCAGCCACCAGCGCTGTGTCATCAGCGAACAACAACTGACTCACTTCCCAAGCTCTCTCATCCCCAACAGACTTCATACTTGCCCCTCTTTCCAAAACTCTTGCATTCACCTCCCTAACAACCCCATCCATAAACAAATTAAACAACCATGGAGACATCACACACCCCTGCCGCAAACCTACATTCACTGAGAACCAATCACTTTCCTCTCTTCCTACACGTACACATGCCTTACATCCTCGATAAAAACTTTTCACTGCTTCTAACAACTTGCCTCCCACACTATATATATATATATATATATATATATATGTATATATTAGGTTATTAGGTACAGTAGGGTTGAGGGTCAAGTCAATTGGGAGGTGAGTTTGAATGGAGAAAAACTGGAGGAAGTGAAGTGTTTTAGATATCTGGGAGTGGATCTGTCAGCGGATGGAACCATGGAAGCGGAAGTGGATCATAGGGTGGGGGAGGGGGCGAAAATTTTGGGAGCCTTGAAAAATGTGTGGAAGTCGAGAACATTATCTCGGAAAGCAAAAATGGGTATGTTTGAAGGAATAGTGGTTCCAACAATGTTGTATGGTTGCGAGGCGTGGGCTATGGATAGAGTTGTGCGCAGGAGGATGGATGTGCTGGAAATGAGATGTTTGAGGACAATGTGTGGTGTGAGGTGGTTTGATCGAGTAAGTAACGTAAGGGTAAGAGAGATGTGTGGAAATAAAAAGAGCGTGGTTGAGAGAGCAGAAGAGGGTGTTTTGAAATGGTTTGGGCACATGGAGAGAATGAGTGAGGAAAGATTGACCAAGAGGATATATGTGTCGGAGGTGGAGGGAACGAGGAGAAGAGGGAGACCAAATTGGAGGTGGAAAGATGGAGTGAAAAAGATTTTGTGTGATCGGGGCCTGAACATGCAGGAGGGTGAAAGGAGGGCAAGGAATAGAGTGAATTGGAGCGATGTGGTATACAGGGTTTGACGTGCTGTCAGTGGATTGAATCAGGGCATGTGAAGCGTCTGGGGTAAACCATGGAAAGCTGTGTAGGTATGTATATTTGCGTGTGTGGACGTGTGTATGTACATGTGTATGGGGGGGGGGTTGGGCCATTTCTTTCGTCTGTTTCCTTGCGCTACCTCGCAAACGCGGGAGACAGCGACAAAGTATAAAAAAAAAAAAAAAAAAAAAAAAATATATATATATATATATATATATATATATATATATATATATATATATATATATGTATATATATATATATATATATATTATCCCTGGGGATAGGGGAGAAAGAATACTTCCCATGCATTCCTTACGTGTTGTAGAATGCGACTAGAGGGGACGGGAGCGGGGGGCCAGAAATCCTCCCCTCCTTGTAATTTTTACTTTCTAAAATGGGAAACAGAAGAAGGAGTCACGCGGGGAGTGCTCATCCTCCTCGAAGGCTCAGATTGGGGTGTCTAAATGTGTGTGGATATAACCAACATGTGAAAAAAGGAGAGATAGGTAGTATGTTTGAGGAAAGCAACCTGGATGTTTTGGCTCTGACTGAAACGAAGCTCAAGGGTAAAGGGGAAGAGTGGTTTGGGAATGTCTTGGGAGTAAAGTCAGGGGTTAGTGAGAGGACAAGAGAAAGGGAAGGAGTAGCACTACTCCTGAAACAGGAGTTGGAGTATGTGATAGAATGTAAGAAAGTAAATTCTAGATTAATATGGGTAAAACTGAAAGTTGACGGAGAGAGATGGGTGATTATTGGTGCATATGCACCTGGGCATGAGAAGAAAGATCATGAGAGGCAAGTGTTTTGGGAGCAGCTGAATGAGTGTGTTAGTGGTTTTGATGCACAAGACCGGGTTATAGAGATGGGTGATTGGAATGCAAAGGTGAGTAATGTGGCAGTTGAGGGAATAATTAGTATACATGGGGTGTTCAGTGTTGTAAATGGAAATGGTGAAGAGCTTGTAGATTTATGTGCTGAAAAAGGACGGGTGATTGGGAATACCTGGTTTAAAAAGCGAGATATACATAAGTATACGTATGTAAGTAGGAGAGATTGCCAGAGAGCGTTATTGGATTACGTGTTAATTGACAGGCGCGTGAAAGAGAGACTTTTGGATGTTAATGTGCTGGGAGGTGCAACTGGAGGGATGTCTGATCATTATCTTGTGGAGGCGAAGGTGAAGATTTGTATGGGTTTTCAGAAAAGAAGAGAGAATGTTGGGGTGAAGAGGGTGGTGAGAGTAGGTGAGCTTGGGAAGGAGACTTGTGTGAGGAAGTACCAGGAGAGACTGAGTACAGAATGGAAAAAGGTGAGAACAAAGGAGGTAAGGGGAGTGGGGGAGGAATGGGATGTATTTAGGGAAGCAGTGATGGCTTGCGCAAAAGATGCTTGTTGCATGAGAAGCATGGGAGGTGAGTTGATTAGAAAGGGTAGTGAGTGGTGGGATGAAGAAGTAAGATTATTAGTGAAAGAGAAGAGTCTAGAGGCATTTGGACGATTTGTGCAGGGAAAAAATGCAAATGAGTGGGAGATGTATAAAAGAAAGAGGCAGGAGGTCAAGAGAAAGGTGCAAGAGGTGAAAAAGAGGGCAAATGAGAGTTGGAGTGAGAGAGTATCATTAAATGTTAGGGAGAATAAAAAGATGTTCTGGAAGGAGGTAAATAAAGTGCGTAAGACAAGGGAGCCAATGGGAACTTCAGTGAAGGGCGCTAATGGGGAGGTGATAACAAGTAGTGGTGATGTGAGAAGGAGATGGAGTGAGTATTTTGAAGGTTTGTTGAATGTGTTTGATGGTAGAGTGGCAGATATAGGGTGTTTTGGTCGAGGTGGTGTGCAAAGTGAGAGGGTTCGGGAAAATGATTTGGTAAACAGAGAAGAGGTAGTAAAAGCTTTGTGGAAGATGAAAGCTGGCAAGGCAGCAGGTTTGGATGGTATTGCTGTGGAATTTATTAAAAAAGGGGGTGACTGTATTGTTGACTGGTTGGTAAGGTTATTTAATGTATGTATGACTCATGGTGAGGTGCCTGAGAATTGGCGGAATGCTTGCATAGTGCCATTGTACAAAGGCAAAGGGGATAAGAGTGAGTGCTCAAATTACAGAGGTATAAGTTTGTTGAGTATTCCTGGTAAATTATATGGGAGGGTATTGATTGAGAGGGTGAAGGTGTGTACAGAGCATCAGATTGGGGAAGAGCAGTGTGGTTTCAGAAGTGGTAGAGGATGTGTGGATTAGGTGTTTGCTTTGAAGAATGTATGTGAGAAATACTTAGAAAAGCAAATGGATTTGTATGTAGCATTTATGGGTCTGGAGAAGGCATATGATAGAGTTGATAGAGATGCTCTGTGGAAGGTTGTTTAATGTGTTTATGGATGGGGTTGTTAGGGAGGTGAATGCAAGAGTTTTGGAAAGAGGGGCAAGTATGCAGTCTGTTGGGGATGAGAGAGCTTGGGAAGTGAGTCAGTTGTTGTTCGCTGATGATACAACGCTGGTGGCTGATTCATGTGAGAAATTGCAGAAACTGGTGACTGAGTTTGGTAAAGTGTGTGAAAGAAGAAAGTTAAGAGTAAATGTGAATAAGAGCGAGGTTATTAGGTAAAGTAGGGTTGAGGGTCAAGTCAATTGGGAGGTAAGTTTGAATGGAGAAAAACTGGAGGAAGTAAAGTGTTTTAGATATCTGGGAGTGGATCTGGTAGCAGATGGAACCATGGAAGCGGAAGTGAATCATAGGGTGGGGGTGGGGGCAAAAATCCTGGGAGTCTTGAAGAATGTGTGGAAGTCGAGAACAATATCTCAGAAAGCAAAAATGGGTATGTTTGAAGGAATAGTGGTTCCAACAATGTTGTATGGTTGCGAGGTGTGGGCTATAGATAGAGTTGTGTGCAGGAGGGTGGATGTGCTGGAAATGAGATGTTTGAGGACAATATATGGTGTGAGGTGGTTTGACCGAGTTAGTAACATAAGGGTAAGAGAGATGTGTGGAAATAAAAAGAGTGTAGTTGAGAGAGCAGAAGAGGGTTTTTTGAAATGGTTTGGGCACATGGAGAGAATGAGTGAGGAAAGATTGACCAAGAGGATATATGTGTCGGAGGTGGAAGGAACGAGAAGTGGGAGACCAAATTGGAGGTGGAAAGATGGAGTGAAAAAGATTTTGTGTGATCAGGGCCTGAACATGCAGGAGGGTGAAAGAAGGGCAAGGAATAGAGTGAATTGGATCGATGTTGTATACCGGGGTTGACGTGCACGTACACGTACAAGTGTATATATACATATATACACTTGTACATAATTCATACTGTCTGCCTTTATTCATTCCCATTGCCACCTTGCCACACATGGAATAACAACCCCCTCCCCCTCATGTGTGCGAGGTAGTGCTAGGAAAGGACAACAAAGGCCCCATTCATTCACATTCAGTCTCTAGCTGCCATGTAATAATGCACCGAAACCACAGCTCCCTTTCCACATCCAGGCCCCACAGAACTTTCCATGGTTTACCCCAGACGCTTCACATGCCCTGGTTCAATCCATTGACAGCACGTCGACCCCACTATACCACATCGTTCCAATTCACTCTATTTCTTGCATGCCTTTCACCCTCCTGCATGTTCAGGCCACGATCACTCAAAATCATTTTCACTCCATCTTTCCACCTCCAATTTGGTCTCCCACTTCTCCTTGTTCCCTCCACCTCTGACACATATATCCTCTTTGTCAATCTTTCCTCACTCATTCTCTCCATGTGACCAAACCATTTCAAAACACCCTCTTCTGCTCTCTCAACCACACTCTTTTTATTACCACACATCTCTCTTACCCTATTATTACTTACTCGATCAAACCACCTCACACCACATATTGTCCTCAAACATCTTATTTCCAGCACATCCACCCTCCTGCGCACAACTCTATCCATAGCCCACGCCTCGCAACCATACAACATTGTTGGAACCACTATTCTTTCAACCATACCCATTTTTGCTTTCCGAGATAATGTTCTCAACTTCCACACATTCTTCAATGCTCCCAGAGTATTCACCCTCTCCCCCACCCTATGATTCACTTCCGATTCCATGGTTCCATCTGCTGCCAAATCCACTCCCAGATATCTAAAACACTTCACTTCCTCCAGTTTTTCTCAATTCAAACTTACCTCCCAATTGACTTGACCCTCACCCCTACTGTACCTAATAACCTTGCTCTTATTCACATTTACTCTCAACTTTCTTCTTTCACACACTTTACCAAACTCTGTCACTAGCTTCTGCAGTTTCTCACATGAATCAGCCATCAGTGCTGTATCATCAGCGAACAACAACTGACTCACTTCGCAGGCTCTCTCATCCACAATAGACTGCATACTTGCCCCTCTTTCCAAAACTCTTGCATTCACCTCCCTAACAACGCCATCCATACACAAATTAAACAACCATGGAGACATCACACAACCCTGCCGCAAACCTACATTCACTGAGCCAATCACTTTCCTCTCTTCCTACACATACACATGCATTACATCCTCGATCAAAACTTTTCACTGCTTCTAACTTGCCTCCCACACCATATATTCTTAATACCTTCCACAGAGCGGGAGCGAGGGGCTAGGAACCCTCCTGTCCTTATATTTTAACTTTCTAAAAGGGGAAACAGAAGAAGGAGTCACGCGGAGAATGCTCATCCTCCTCGAAGGCTCAGATTGAGGTGTCTAAATATGTGTGGATGTAACCAAGATGAGAAAAAAGGAGAAACAGGTAGTATATTTGAGGAAAGGAACCTGGATGTTTTGGCTCTGAGTGAAACGAAGCTCAAGGGTAAAGGGGAAGAGTGGTTTGGGAATGTCCTGGGAGTAAAGTCAGGGGTTAGTGAGAGGACAAGAGCAAGGGATGGAGTAGCACTACTCCTGAAACAGGAGTTGTGGGAGTGTGTGATAGAGTGTAAGAAAGTAAACTCTAGATTGATATGGGTAAAACTGAAACTTGATGGAGAGAGATGGGTGATTATTGGTGCGTATGCACCTGGGCATGAGAAGAAAGATCATGTGAGGCAAGTGTTTTGGGAGCAGTTGAATGAGTGTGTCAGTGGTTTTGATGCACGAGACCAGGTTATAGTGATGGGTGATTTGAATGCAAAGGTGAGTAATGTGGCAGTTGAGGGAATAATTGGTATACCTGGGGTGTTCAGTGTTGTAAATGGAAATGGTGAAGAGCTTGTAGATTTATGTGCTGAAAAAGGACTGGTGATTGGGAATACCTGGTTTAAAAAGAGAGATATACATAAGTATACGTATGTAAGTAGGAGAGATTGTAAGAGAGCGTTATTGGATTACGTGTTAATTGATAGGCGCGCGAAAGAGAGACCTTTGGATGTTAATGTACTAAGAGGTGCAACTGGAGGGATGTCTGATCATTATCTTGTGGAGGCGAAGATGAAGATTTGTTGAGGTTTTCAGAAAAGAAGAGAGAATGTTGGGGTGAAGAGAATGGTGAGAGTAAGTGAGCTTGGGAAGGAGACTTGTGTGAGGAAGTACCAGGAGAGACTGAGTACAGAATGGAAAAAGGAGAGAACAAAGGAGGTAAGGGGAGTGGGGAAGGAATGGGATGTATTTAGGGAAGCAGTGATGGCTTGCACAAAAGATGCTTGTGGCATGAGAAGCATGGGAGGTGGGCAGATTAGAAAGGGTAGTGAGTGGTGGGATGAAGAAGTAAGATTATTAGTGAAAGAGAAGAGAGAGGCATTTGGACGATTTTTGCAGGGAAGAAATGCAAATGAGTGGGAGATGTATAAAAGAAAGAGGCAGGAGGTCAACAGAAAGGTGCAAGAGGTGAAAAAGAGGGCAAATCTTGACACAAGAAACAGTAATCGAGTTTTTAAAGAAATAATTTTATATGCATTCACTCGCATCCATTCTCTAGCTGTCTTTTCTAATACACCAAAACCACTGCTCCATAGACACAACTAGGTGCCACAGTACATCAGCCCAGCAATATCACATTGTTCCAATTCACTTTATCACCTTGCGCACCTTTCAGTGTCCTGCATTTTCAGGCTGCGATTACAAAATCTCTTTCTCTCCATCCTGTCACTTACATCCCCTTTGTTAACCTTTCCTCTTTTATTCTTTCCATATATCCAAATCATTTCAGCACACCCTCTTTGGTTGCCTTCCTCTTGTACACTTCCCAGTCACACGCAGTCCTTTCCTGCAGGTACAGTCCGTACACCTCTCTTCTCTCTCTCTCTCTCTCTCTCTCTCTCTCTCTCTCTCTCTCTCTCTCTCTCTCTCTGCAATTTACCATCCTTTGTCATTCGCCCACCTTCCACATATACACCTAATGCACATATGTAAGTACTGCTTCCCTAAATACTACTAAATACTACCTACTCCTCACACGTTGCCTTTGAGGGAGTTTGAGAATGGAACAGGCATCACAGCAATAGTTAGATATAGAGATAGCTTCTCTACATTCAAGCCTTGTTTCCAAGCTCACTCACTTTCACCATTTCCTTTCCATCTTTCCTATTTCCTGAAACCACTGCAAACTTCCACACTTACCTCCACCAAAGATATGATAAGATATCGATTCTAATGCCCCTCTTGACATTATCACATTCAGCACCGTCTCCTTTGATATCTGTTAGGTAATCCATGATACATCACAAGGTCTCTCTGTGCATATTTGGAGGCAGTATTAAGATGCACGTAGTATATTTACCAGTTTGTTACATATTTTTAAACTTACAGACTGATGCAGGCTGCATGTGATGTTGCATTTGAATATGTTCACATTCGTAAGCAGTTCAACACAAGAATTGGGGAGTTCCAGTTAATGCAGGTTAGTTCAAATGATATTGACAGTGGTAGTGTTTGGAATTATAACAATGTATGGCTTTTGATGGTTATTTTGTTTCTTGCTGTCATAACTGAGTAAAAAGTAAACTTCCTATTCTCACTTGTATTAAAGTTTTAAAAATTCTACGGTAAAATCTTTATTACTTTTATTATTTATAATTCGATTGCTGCAGAAATTTTATACTAGTGTTCGTCCACTGCATCTTCCCATATTTACAATTGATTAAGGCTGAATCTTCCACATATTTTCAATTATTGGAACTTTTTGAAGTTTTGGAGATGCATTGGCAGTTCTCATTATCTGTAGTACCAGAAGAGTGTGATTTGGTTTTTCTTTCATCTTAAGGCTCCAGTTACAAGTAAAAGCCCACTTGGAGGTTAGTCCTAAATTGAAATATGGAAAGGGGATTAAGATTGAGAAATAAACAAGAGAAGAAATGTGTTTTTCTCATTCTTTTTTAACTTTTGTTTTTCCTCTCCTGCTTTATTCCTAATGTTGTTGCTGTTTACATTTTATCATTACTTTCCATATCTGTGGTATTGAGCATCTATTTGTCATACACATTTCTGTCCATAGGGAAAGATTGCAGACATGTACTGCTCCCTGAATGCTTGCCGTTCCTACCTTTATTCAGTGGGCCGTGCATGTGACATAGGACATGTCAGCAGGAAAGATTGTGCTGGTGTTATCCTCTACTGTGCTGAAAAAGCAACTCAGCTCTGCCTTGATGCCATTCAGTGCTTAGGTGAGTTTCAGTTCTTCTAATTTTCAAGTAATATGATTTACTTTATTTTGATTCTATTATTTCTGTGATATTTTATTGCGATTTCTTGCATCAGTGAGGTAGCACCAGGAAACAGACTAAGAAAGACCCATCCATTCATTTTTTTATTATTATTATACTTTGTCGCTGTCTCCCATGTTAGCAAGGTAGCGCAAGGGAACACGAAAGAATGGCCCAACCCACCCACATACACATATATATACATACACATCCACACAAGCACTTATACATACCTATACATTTCAACGTATTTCTTTCTTTCTTTCAAACTATTTGCCATTTCCCGCGTTAGCGAGGTAGCGTTAAGAACAGAGAACTGGGCCTTTGAGGGAATATCCTCACCTGGCCCCCTTCCCTGTTCCTTCTTTTGGAAGATTAGAAAAAAAAAAAAAAAAAAAAAAAATGAGAGGGGAGGATTTCCAGCCCCCCGCTCCCTACCCTTTTAGTCGCCTTCTACGACACGCAGGGAATACGTGGGAAGTATTCTTTCTCCCCTATCCCCTATATATATATATATTTTTTTTTTTTTTTTTTTTTTTTTTTTTATACTTTGTCGCTGTCTCCCGCGTTTGCGAGGTAGCGCAAGGAAACAGACGAAAGAAATGGCCCAACCCCCCCCCCATACACATGTACATACACACGTCCAGACACGCAAATATACATACCTACACAGCTTTCCATGGTTTACCCCAGACGCTTCACATGCCCTGCTTCAATCCACTGACAGCACGTCAACCCCTGTATACCACATGACTCCAATTCACTCTATTTCTTGCCCTCCTTTCACCCTCCTGCATGTTCAGGCCCCGATCACACAAAATCTTTTTCACTCCATCTTTCCACCTCCAATTTGGTCTCCCTCTTCTCCTCGTTCCCTCCACCTCCGACACATATATCCTCTTGGTCAATCTCTCCTCACTCATTCTCTCCATGTGCCCAAACCATTTCAAAACACCCTCTTCTGCTCTCTCGACCACGCTCTTTTTATTTCCACACATCTCTCTTACCCTTACGTTACTTACTCGATCAAACCACCTCACACCACACATTGTCCTCAAACATCTCATTTCCAGCACATCCATCCTCCTGCGCACATCTCTATCCATAGCCCACGCCTCGCAACCATACAGCATTGTTGGAACCACTATTCCCTCAAACATACCCATTTTTGCTTTCCGAGATAATGTTCTCGACTTCCACACATTTTTCAAGGCTCCCAAAATTTTCGCCCCCTCCCCCACCCTATGATCCACTTCCGCTTCCATGGTTCCATCCGCTGACAGATCCACTCCCAGATATCTAAAACACTTCACTTCCTCCAGTTTTTCTCCATTCAAACTCACCTCCCAATTGACTCGACCCTCACCCCCACTGTACCTAATAACCTTGCTCTTATTCACATTTACTCTCAACTTTCTTCTTCCACACACTTTACCAAACTCAGTCACCAGCTTCTGCAGTTTCTCACATGAATCAGCCACCAGCGCTGTATCATCAGCGAACAACAATTGACTCACTTCCCAAGCTCTCTCATCCCCAACAGACTTCATACTTGCCCCTCTTTCCAGGACTCTTGCATTTACCTCCCTAACAACCCCATCCATAAACAAATTAAACAACCATGGAGACATCACACACCCCTGCCGCAAACCTACATTCACTGAGAACCAATCACTTTCCTCTCTTCCTACACAACAAACTTATACCTCTGTAATTTGAGCACTCACCTTTGTCCCCTTTGCCTTTGTACAATGGCACTATGCAAGCATTCCGCCAATCCTCAGGCACCTCACCATGAATCATACATACATTAGATAACCTTACCAACCAGTAAACAATACAGTCACCCCCATTTTTAATAAATTCCACTGCAATACCATCCAAATCTGCTGCCTTGCCGGCTTTCATCTTCCGCAAAGCTTTTACTACCTCTTCTCGAGAATGTTTACCAAATCATTTTCCCTAACCCTCTCACTTTGCACACCACCTCGACCAAAACACCCTATATCTGCCACTCTATCATCAAACACATTCAACAAACCTTCAAAATACTCACTCCATCTCCTTCTCACATCACCACTACTTGTTATCACCTCCCCATTAGCCCCTTCACTGAAGTTCCCATTTGTTCCCTTGTCTTATGCACTTTATTTACCTCCTTCCAAAACATCTTTTTATTCTCCCTAAAATTTCATGATACTCTCACCCCAACTCTCATTTGCCCTCTTTTTCACCTCTTGCACCTTTCTCTTGACCTCCTGCCTCTTTCTTTTATACATCTCCCAGTCATTTGCATTATTTCCATGCAAAAATCGTCCAGATGCCTCTCTCTTCTCTTTCACTAATAATCTTACTTCTTCATCTCACCACTCACTACCCTTTCTTATCTGCTAACCTCCCACGCTTCTCATGCCACAAGCATCTTTTGCGCAAGCCATCACTGCTTCCCTAAATACATCCTATTCCTCCCCCACTCCCCTTACCTATTTTGTTCTCATCTTTTTCCATTCTGTACTCAGTCTCTCCTGGTACTTTCTCACACAAGTCTTCTTTCCATGCTCACTTACTCTCACCACTCTCTTCACCCCAACATTCTCTCTTCTTTTCTGGAATCCTCTACAAATCTTCACCTTCGCCTCCACAAAATAATGATCAGACATCCTTCCACTTGTACCTCTCAGCACATTAACATCCAAAAGTCTCTCTTTTGCGCGCCTATCAATTAACACGTAATCCAATAACGCTCTCTGGCCATCTCTCCTACTTACATATGTATATTTATGTATATCTCTCTTTTTAAATTAGGTATTCCCAGTCACCAGACTTTTCAGCACATAAATCTACAAGCTCTTCCCCATTCCCATTTAAAACACTGAACACCCCATTTATTCCCTCAACTGCCACGTTATTCACCTTTGCATTCAAATCACCCATCACTGTAACTCAGTCTCGTGCATCAAAACTACTAACACACTCTTTCAGCTGCTCCCAAAACACTTGCCCCTCATGATCTTTCTTCTCATGCCCAGGTGCATATGCATCAATAATCACCCATCTCTCTCCATCAACTTTCAGGTTTACCCATATCATTCTAGTTTACTTTCTTACACTCTGTCACATACTCCCACCACTTCTGTTTCAGGAGTAGTGCTACTCCTTCCCTTGCTCTTGTCCTCTCACTAACCCCTGACTTTACTCCCAAGACATTCCCAAACCACTCTTCCCCTTTACCCTTGAGCTTTGTTTCACTCAGAGCCAAAACATGCAGGTTCCTTTCCTTAAACATACTACCTATCTCTCCTTTTTTCTCATCTTGGTTACATCCACGCACATTTAGACACCCCAATCTGAGCCTTCGAGGAGGATGAGCACTCCCCGTGTGACTCCTTCTTCTGTTTCCCCTTTTAGAAAGTTAAAATACAAGGAGGGGAGGGTTTCTAGCCCCCCGCTCCCGTCCGCTTTAGCTGCCTTCTATGATACGTGAGGAATGCGTGGGAAGTATTCTTTCTCTCCTATCCCCCGGGATACACATACACATATACATGCATGTACATACACACACACACAGACATACATATATACACATGTATGTATACTTGCTTGCCTTCATCCATACCTGGTGCTTTCCAGCCCATCAGGAAACAGCATTGCTACCCCTTGCTTCAGCGAGGCACTGAGGTAGTGCCATGAAAACACAAAAAAGGCAACATGACACTCAGTCTCTTGCTGTCATGTGTAATGCAGCAGAACCACAGGTCCCTATCCACATCCAGACCCTACAGACCTTTTCATGGTTTACCCCAGACGTTTCACATGCCCTAGTTCAGTCCATTGACAGCATGTCAATCCCAGTATACCACATCGTTCCAATTCACTTAATTCCTTGCATGCCTCTCATCCTCCTGTATGTTCAGGCCCCGATCACTCAAAATCTTTTTCACCCCATCCTTCCTCCTCGAATTTGGTCTTCTGCTACTTCCTGTTCCCTCCACCTCTGACACATATATCCTCTTTGTCAATCTTTCCTCACTCATTCTCTCCATGTCCAAACCATGTCAACACACCCTCTTCTGCTATCTGAACCATACTCTTTTTATTTCCACAGATCTCTCTTACCCTTTCATTACTTACTCGATCAAACCACCTCACTCCACATATTACCCTCAAACATTTCATTTCTAACACATCCACTCTCCTCTGTATGAACCTATCTATTCCTTCAAGCATTCCCATTTTTGCTCTTCGAGATAACGTTCTCTCCTTCCACATGTTCTTCATCGCTCCCAGAACCTTTGCTTCCTCCTCCATCCTGTGACTTATGGCCGCTTCCATGGTTCCATTCATTGCAAAGTCCACTCCCAGATATCTGAAACACTTCACTTCCTCCAATTTTTCTCCATTCAATCTTACATACCAATTTACTTGTCTCGCAACACTGTTGAACCTAAGAACCTTGCTCTTATTCTCATTTACTCTCAACTTTCTCCTTTCACACTTTTCCAAACTTGGTCACCAACTTCTGCAGTTTCTCACTCAAATCACCCACTAGAGCTGTATCATCAGCGAACAACTGACTTCTTAGGCCCTCTATTCCCAATGGACTGCATACTCGCCCTGCACTCCAAAACTCATGCATTTACCTCCCTAACCACCCCATCCATAAGCAAATTGAACAACCAAGGGGACATCACACACCCCTGCTGCAGACTGACATTCACTGGGAACCAGTCACTCTCCTCTCTTCCTACTCGTACAAAATGCCTTACATCCTTGATAAAAATTTTTCACTGCTTCTAGCTACTTGCCTCCCACACCATATACTCTTAAGATCTTCCACAATGCATTTCTATCAGCCCTATCATATGCCTTCTCCAGATCCATAAATGCTACATACAAATCCATGTTTTTCAAAGTATTTCTTGCACACATTCTTCAAAGCAAACACCTGATGCACTCATCCTTTACCACCTTTGAAACCATGCTGCTCACCCCAATCTGATGTTCTGTACATACCTTTACCCTCTCACTCAAAACCCTCATATATAATTTCCCAGGAATACTTATGCCTCAGTAGTTTGAACACTCATGCACATATACATATCAACATTTACAAATATGCATGCATATACATACACATACACAGACATATACATCTCCCCTAATGATGTGATTATCACATGAAAGTGCGCTTGGGAACTTATCGTGTTTCATTTCCCCGTGGACTCATAGGAAGACATATACATAAATTCATATTCATACTTCCTCGCCTTCTTCCATTCTTGGTGCCACCCTGTTCCAAAGGAAACGGCATCGCCGCTCCCTTCATCAGAGAAGTAATGCCAGGAAAACATACCAAAAAAGGCCACATCTGCTCACTCTCAGCCTCTAGCTGTCATGTATGATGCACCAGAACCACAGCTCCCTGTGCACATCCAGGCCCCACAGACCTTTCCATCATTTACCCCAGATGTTTCACATGCCCTGGTTTGGTTCATTGATAGCACATTGACCCCAGTATACCACATTGTTCCAATTCACTGTATTCCTTGCACTTTGCTGTATGTTCAGGCCCCAATCACTCAAAATCTCTTTCACTCCATCCTTCCATTGCCAATTTGGTCTCCTGCTTCTCCTCGTTCCCTCCACCTCTGATACTTATATCCTCTTTTTCAATGTTTCCTCACTCATTCTCTCAATATACCCAAACATTTTAACACATCTTCTTTTCCTCTCTCAACCACACTCGTTTTATTTCCCCAGTATACTGGGGTCAACGTGCTGTCAGTGGATTGAACCAGGGTATGTGAAGTGTCTGGGGTAAACCATGGAAAGTTTTGTGGGGCCTGGATGTGGATAGGGAGCTGTGGTTTCGGTGCAATATACATGACAGCTAGAGATTGTGAACAAATGTGGCCTCTGTTGTCTTTTCCTAGCTCTACCTTGTGCGCATGCGGAGGAGGGGGTTGTCATTTCATGTGTGGCGGGGTGGTGACAGGAATGAATAAAGGAATAAAGGCAGCAAGTATGAATTATGTACATGTGTATGTATGTATATGGCTGTGTATGTATATATATGTATACATTGAAATGTATAGGTATGTATATGTGCTTGTGTGGTTGTGTATGTATATACATGTGTATATGGGTGGGTTGGGCCATTCTTTTGTCTGTTTCTTTGCGCTACCTTGCTAATGTGGGAGACAGCGACAAAGAATGGTAAATAAATTAATAAATCTCGTACCCTTTCATTACTTACTTGATCAAACCACCTCACACCCCATATTGTCCTCAGACATTTCATTTCCAACACACCCCCCCATTCTCTGTACAACCAAAAACGAATGTGGCCTTTGTTGTCTTTTCCTAGCGCTACCTCGTGCACATGCGGGGGAAGGGGGTTGTCATTTCATGTGTGGCGGGGTGGCGACAGGAATGAACAAGGGCAGACAATATGAATTATGTACATGTGTATATATGTATATGTTTGTGTGTGTATATATATGTATATGTTGAGATGTATAGGTATGTATATGTGCTGTGTGTGGACATGTATGTATATACATGTGTATGTGGGTGGGTTGGGCCATTCTTTAGTCTGTTTCCTTGCCCTATCGCGCTAATGCAGGAGACAGCGACAAAGTATAATAAATAATTTTGTAATTAGTTAGAAAAAGGCTTCTGTTCCATTTTAAGCGACGTAGATCATGCTTCATTGGTTATGATTCTGGGTTTATCTTCAGACATATTTTTGTTTTTTAAAGGAATGAAGTGTAGTTTTCATCTTTTTTCATTTAATTTTGGCCTATTTTCAGGAAGTTTGATCTTATCCAACAATTTTTTGTTTTCTTTCAGGTGGAAATGGTTATATTAATGATTATCCAACTGGCCGTTTTCTAAGAGATGCCAAACTTTATGAAATTGGTGCAGGAACAAGTGAAATCCGCCGCATGGTTATTGGTCGGGCTCTCAATGCTGAGTATAGTTAAAGGAAACCAAATTTCCCATGATTTTTTTCAGAGACAATGAAGCTCTTAACTTTGCTCTTCATAGCTCATCAGTTTTTTTCCTATTTATTTTGTAATACAATATATATAATTCTAATTAAAAAGATATATGCATATACTGTGCTTAAGCTTATACTACTGCATTATAAGTGTAAGTTCATAGTGCTTTATGGAACAGCTTGAGAGTGAATGTGTGCAAATCAGGCCATGTTCATTTGTTTCTGAAGCTACTCCACTGTGGTGGGAAAAGATAGGCATAAAAGATGTGCAGTTAATGAGGTATATATATTACATAACCATGTCTCCATGGTTGTTTTATTTGTTTATGGATAGGGTTGGTAGGGAGGTAAATGCAAGAGTTTTGGAGAGAGGGGGTAACTGTACAGTCTGTTGTGGATGAGAGGGCTTGGGAAGTGAGTCAGTTGTTCGCTGATGTTACAGCGCTGGTGGCTGATTCAGGTGAGAAACCGCAGAGGTTGGTGACTGAGTTTGGTAGTGTGTGAAAGAAGAAAGCTGAGAGTAAATGTGAATAAGAGCAAGGGTATTAGGTTCAGTAGGGTCAAGGGACAAGTTAATTGGGAGATAAGTTTGAATGGAGAAAAACTGGAGGAAGTGAAGTGTTTTAGATGTCTGGGAGTGGATTTAGCAGCGTATGGAACCATGGAAGCAGAAGTAAGTCACATGGTAGAGGAGGGGCGAAGGTTCTGGGAGTGTTGAAGAATGTGTGGAAGGCAAAAACGTTATCTCAGAGAGTAGAAATGGGTTTATGTTTGAAGGAATAGTGGTTCCAACAATGTTATATGGTTGTAAGGCATGGGCTATAGATAGGGTTGTGCGGAGGATGGTGAATGTGTTTGGAAATGAAATGTATGAGGACAATCTGTGGTGTGAGATGGTGTGATCAAAGAAGTAATGAAAGGGTAAGAGAGATGTGTAATAATAAAATGAATGTGGTTGAGAGAGCAGAAGAGGGTATGTTGAAATGGTATGGTTACATGGAGAGAATGAGTGAGGAAAGATTAACAAAGAGCATATATGTGTCAGAGGTGGAGGGAATGAGGAGAAGCAGGAGACCAAATTGGAGGTGGAAGGATGGATTGAAAAAGATTTTGAGCTATTGGGTCCTGAACATACAGGAAGGTTAAAAGCATGCAAGGAATAGAGTGAATTGGAATGATGTGGTATACCGGGGTGGACATGCTGCCAATGGATTGAACCAGGGCATGTGAAATGTCTGGGGTAAACAGTGGAAAGTTTTATGGGGCCTGGATGTGGAAAGGGAGCTGTGGTTTCAGTGCATTACACATGACAGCTAGAGACTGAGTGTGAACAAATGTGGCCTTTAGTTGTCTTTTCCTAGCGCTACCTCACGTGTTTGTGTGTGTGTGTGTGTGTGTGTGTGTGTGTGTATGTGTATGTATGTGTGTGTGCTATTTCATGTGTGGAGGGGTGGTGATGGGAATGGATGAAGGCAGCAAGTATTAATATGTACGTGTGTATATATGTATATGTCTTTGTATGTATATATATGTATATGTTGAATTGCATAGGTATGCATATGTGCGTGTGTGGATATGTATGTGTAAGTTACATGTGTAAGTAGGTAGGTTGGGCCATTCTTTTGTCTGTTTCCTTGTGCTACCTCGCTACCGCGGGAGACGGCATTTAATTATAGTATAAATAACATTTGTTTTTACTGAAGGACAAAATTCTTGCTAAAAGCATGCATACATGACATAAATGACAAATGATTATGTAATAAAAGAGGGCTGTTTTGTCTATATTTGTTGAGGAAGGTCAGCAGCCATGCCTACCTAGAGGGATTATTGGGAAAAACAGATCAGAGGGCCATTTCTGACAGTCAAAATAAAATCAGTCAAATCACTGCATGTAATAGTAATTCTTATGCTCAAGTGACCGTACTAAATCAGAGGTAAGTCTTTGAAGATATTGTCTGTAGATATGCTTTATTGTTCATTACTGTATATTTGTCTTTTATGGATCTGGTTCAAAGTAATAATAGTAATTTACCATTTCTCTTTGCTGTGTTTGTTATCATTTGATAATTTATGTGCTTAAGTAAGAGGAATTAGGCTGTGGGTGTTTTGTTGTGTTTAAAGTACAAAGATAGAAATAGAGAGTAAGCTAATATGGTTGGGTAAGGCAGATTTATTTTAACAACATAATTAGCTTTTTGGGTTTGAACTCTTTTAAAAAACTTATTACTCATACATGTATAGATGTAACATTGGTGTTGGGTAATACAGTATGGACTGTTTTGTAGTATATGATTTTATTACTGCTTGAATACCTCTGAAAATTTATTTGGTTTTCCTTCATGGTGACTTATTATTACTTCTCATTTTGATACTGCTCATGTGGCTTAAAATTAAAAGGTATGGTTTATGTTTTAAAGTAATGAAATAGATCTTCATGAGCGACCATAAGAATAGTTGCTTTATATACCACATCACTCCAGCTCACTCTATCCCTTGCATGCCTCTTACCCTCCTGCATATTCAGGCCCTGATCACTCACAATATTTTTCACCCATCCTTACACCTCCAATTTAGTCTCCTACATCTTGTTCCCTCCACCTCTGACACATATATCCCCTTTGTCAACCTTTCCTCACTCATTCATTCCATATGTCCAAACCATTTCAACATATCCTCTTCAGCTCTCTCAACCACACTCTTGTTATTACCACACGTTTCGCTTACCCTTTCATTACTTAACTCGATCGAACCACATCACATCACATCACATGTCCTCAAACATTTCATTTCCAACACATCCACCCAACTCCATACAACCCTATCTATAGTCCATGCTCCCAGAACAGATGACTGCCCCTTAAAGGGAAATTTCCCCATTTGGCCTGCATCTGTGCCCCTTCTTTTGGAAAAGTAAAACAAGAGGGAAGGATTTCCAACCCCTTAATACTATCCCTTTTAGTCACTTTCTATGGCATGCAGGGAATACATGGGAAGAATTTTTTCTCTCCTAACCCCAAGCAAAGTTGGGTATGTTAGAAGGAATAGTAGTTCCAACAATAACGTATGGTTGCAACACGTGGATTATAGATAGGGTTGTACGGAAGAGGGTGGATGTGTTGTAAATGAAATGTTTGAAGATGATTTGTTGTGTGAGGTGGTTGATCGAGTAAGTAATGAAAGGGGAAGAGAGGTGTGTGGAAATAGTATGGTTGAGAGAGCAGAAGAGGGTGTGTTGAATTGGTTTGGATATATGGAGAGAATGAGTGAGGAAAGATCGACAAAGAAGATATGTGTGTCATAGGTGGAAGGAACAAGAAGTGGGAGATCAAATTGGAGGTGGAAGGATGAAGTGAAAAAGGTTTTGAGCGATTGGGGGCCTAAACATACAGGAGGGTGAGAGGAATGCAAGGAATAGAGTGAATTTTAACATTGTGGTGTACCGGGGTCGACGTGCTGTCAATGGACTGAACCAAGGAATGTGAAACTGTAGAGCAAACCATGGAAAGGTCTGTGGGGCCTGGATGTGGATAGAGAGCTGTGGTCTTGGTGCATTACACATGACAGCTAGAGATTTGAATGTGAATGCATGTGGCCTTTTTTGTCTGTTTTCCTGGCGCTACCTTGCTGAAAAAGGGTTACAGGAATGGATGAAGGCAAGCAAATATGAATATGTACATGTGTGTATGTGTGTATGTCTGTGTGTGTACAGTTATGCATGTGTTGATGTGTATATGTATGTGTATCAGCGTTTATGTGTATATGTATGTGTGTATGAGTGGATGGCTGTTCTTAATCTGATTCTTGTTGCTACCTCGCTGACACAGGAAAAAGTGATCAAGCATAATAGGAATTATTTATTTATTTTTTTGCAAGAGGTGAAAAAGAGGGCAAATGAGAGATGGGGTGAGAGAGTATCATTAAATTTTAGGGAGAATAAAAAGATGTTTTGGAAGGAGGTAAATAAAGTGCGTAAGACAAGGGAACAATCAGGAACTTCAGTGAAGGGGGCTAATGGGGAGGTGATAACAAGTAGTGGTGTTGTGAGAAGGAGATGGAGTGAGTATTTTGAAGGTTTGTTGAATGTTTTTGATGATAGAGTGGCAGATATAGGGTGTTTTGGTCAAGGTGGTGTGCAAAGTGAGAGGGTTAGGGAAAATGATCTGGTAAACAGAGAAGAGGTAGTAAAAGCATTGCGGAAGAATGAAAGCTGGCAAGGCAGCGGGTTTGGATGATATTTCAGTGGAATTTATTAAAAATGGGGGTGACTGTATTGTTGACTGGTTGGTAAGTGTATGTATGACTCATGGTGAGGTGCCTGAGGATTGGCGGAATGCTTGCATAGTGCCATTGTACAAAGGCAAAGGGGATAAGAGTGAGTGCTCAAATTACAGAGGTATAAGTTTCTTGAGTATTCCTGGTAAATTATAAGGGAGGGTATTGATTGAGAGGGTGAAGGGATGTACAGAGGATCAGATTGGGGAAGAGCAGTGTGGTTTCAGAAGTGGTAGAGGATGTGTGGATCAGGTGTTTGCTTTGAAGAATGTATGTGAGAAATACTTAGAAAAGCAAATGGATTTGTATGTAGCATTTAATGATCTGGAGAAGGCATGTGATAGAGTTGACAGAGATGCTCTGTGGAAGGTATGAAGAATATATGGTGTGGGAGGCAAGTTGTTAGAAGCAGTGAAAAGTTTTTATCGAGGATGTAAGGCATGTGTACGTGTAGGAAGAGAGGAAAGTGATTGGTTCTCAGTGAATGTAGGTTTGCGGCAGGGTGTGTGATGTCTCCATGGTTGTTTAATTTGTTTATGGATGGGGTTGTTAGGGAGGTGAATGAAAGAGTTTTGGAAAGAGGGGCAAGTATGCAGTCTGTTGTGGATGAGAGAGCCTGGGAAGTAGTCAGTTGTTGTTCGCTGATGATACAGCACTGGTGGCTGATTCATGTGAGAAACTGCAGAAGCTGGTGACTGAGTTTGGTAAAGTGTGTGAAAGAAGAAAGTTGAGAGTAAATGTGAATAAGAGCAAGGGTATTAGGTAAGTAGGGTTGAGGGACAAGTCAATTGGGAGGTAAGTTTGAATGTAGAAAAACTGGAGGAAGAAGTGTTTTAGATATCTGGGAGTGGATTTGGCAGCGGATGGAGCCATGGAAGCGGAAGTGAATCATTGGGTGGGGGAGGGGGCGAAAACTATAGGAGCCTTGAAGAATGTGTGGAAGTCGAGAACATTATCTCGGAAAGCAAAAAGGGGTATGTTTGAAGGAATAGTGGCTCCAACAATGTTGTATGGTTGTGAGGCGTGGGCTATGGATAAGAGTTGTGTGCAGGAGGGTGGATGTGCTGGAAATGAGATGTTTGAGGACAATATGTGGTGTGAGGTGGTTTGATCGAGTAAGTAATGTAAGGGTAAGAGAGATGTGTGGTAATAAAAAGAGTGTGGTTGAGAGAGCAGAAGAGGGTGTTTTGAAATGGTTTGGTCGCATGGAGAGAATGAGTGAGGAAAGATTGACCAAGAGGATATATGTGTCAGAGGTGGAGGGAACGAGAAATGGGAGACCAAATTGGAGGTGGAAAGATGGAGTGAAAAAGATTTTGAGTGACCGGGGCCTGAACATACAGGAGCATGAAAGGCGGGCAAGGAATAGAGTGAATTGGAACGATGTGGTATACCAGGGTCGACGTGCTGTCAATGGATTGAACCAGGCCATGTGAAGCACCTGGGGTAAACCATGGAAAGTTCTGTGGGGCCTGGATGCGGAAAGGGAGCTGTGGTTTTGGTGCATTATTACATGACAGCTAGAGACTGAGTGTGAACGAATGGGGCCTTTGTTGTCTTTTCCTAGTGCTACCTCGCACACATGAGGGGGGAGGGGGATGTTATTCCATGTGTGGCGGGGTGGCGATGGGAATGAATAAAGGCAGACAGTATGAATTATGTACATGTGTATATATATATATATGTCTTGGGGTGTATATATATGTATACATTGAGATGTTAGTTATGTATATTTGTGTTTGTGGACGTGTATGTATATACATGTGTATGTGGGTGGATTGGGCCACTCTTTCGTCTGTTTCCTTGTGCTACCTCGCAAACGCGGGAGACAGCAACAAAGCAAAATAATAATAATAGATTTATTTATTATACTTAATCGCAGTTTTCCTTGTCAGTAAAGTAAATAAAGTATGTAAGACAAGAGAACAAATGGGAACATCGGTGACATCGGGGGCAGGTGGGGAAGAAATAACAGGTAGTGATGAAGTGAGAAGATGGAGTGAGTATTTTGAAGGTTTGTTGAATGTGTTTGACGAGAGAGTGGCAGATATAGAGTGTTTTGGTCAGGGTGGTGTGCGAAGTGAGAGGGTCAGGGAGAATGATTTGGTTAAGAAAGAGGCAGTGAAAGCCTTGTGGAAGATGAAATCCGGCAAGGCAGCCGGTTCGGATGGTATTTTTAAAAAAAAAAAATAGATTTTCCTGAAAATTTCAGCATAGATGCTTTTACATCTGCTGAATAAGAATCTGTGGTCAAAACCTAAAAATTCCTGCAATTAGTCGAGTAATTAGCATATTGATATTATTATTATCAATCGATGTGGTAATTAAGTGCTTAATTTTACTAAATGCAGTCTTTTGACTTGATATACTTAATCACCATATAGAATACTATTTATACCCAGATTTTAATGAAAATCTGAAGAAGTTGAAAATCTGAGCAAAATGTTTTTCTTGATTTTTTGAAAAATTAGATTTTCTTGAAACTTTCAGCATAGATGCTTTTATGTCTGCTGAATAAGAATCTGAGGTCAAAACCTAAAAATTCGTGTTATTAGTCGAGTAATTAACATATTGATATTATAATTAATCTAAGTGATAAGCACTTAATTTTACGAAATGCAGTCTTTTGACTCGATATACTTAATCATCATGTAGAGTACCATTTATACCCAGATTTTCATTAAAATCTGAAGAAGTTGAAAATCTGAGTAAAATATTTTTCTTGATTTTTTTGAAAAAAATAGATTTTCCTGAAAATTTCAGCATAGATGCTTTTACGTCTGCTGAATAAGAATCTGTGGTCAAAACCTAAAAATTCGTGTAAGTAGTTGAGTAATTAGCATATTAATATAATTAATGTAAATGGTAATTAAGCACTTAATTTTACGAAATGCAGTCTTTTGACTCGATGTACTTAATCACCATATAGAATACCATTTATCCCCAGGTTTTCATTAAAATCTGAAGAAGTTGAAAATCTGAGCAAAATATTTTGCAAGGGTACAGCCTTGGATTTTTCTTGATTTTTTTTGAAAAATAGATTTTCTTGAAAATTTCAGCATAGATGCTTTTATGTCTGCTGAATAAGAATCTGTGGTCAAAACCTCAAAATTTATGTAATTAGTCGAGTAATTAGCATATTAATATTATAATCTAAGTGGTAATTAAGCGCTTAAATTTACGAAACTTGATATACTTGATTACCATATAGAATACCATGTAAATCCAGATTTTCATTACAATATGAAGAAGCAGAAAATATGAGCAAAATATTTTTCTTGATTTTTTGAAATAGATTTTCGTGAAAATTTCAGCATACATGCTTTTACTTCACCTGAATAAGAATTTGTGGGAAAAATCTAAAAGTTCATGTAGTTAATCGAGTAATTAGCATATTACTATTATAATTATAATTAACCTTAAGTAGTAATTTAGCGCTTAATTTTACGAAATGCAGTGTTTTGGTTCGATAGACTTAATCACCATATAGAATACCATTTATACCCAGGTTTTCATTAAAATCTGAAGAAGTTGAAAATCTGAGCAAAATATTTTGCAAGGCCTATGATTTTTCTTGATTTTTTTGAAAAAAATAGATTTTCCTGAAAATTACAGCATAGTTGCTTTTACGTCTGCTGAATAAGAATCTGTGGTCAAAACCTGAAAATTCGTGTAACTAGTCGAGTAATTAGCATAATAAGATAATCATAAGTAATATTAAATATGTAATTAAGCGCTTAATTTTACGAAATGCAGTATTTTGACTCGATATCCATAATCACCATATAGAATACCACATATTCCCAGATTTTCATTGAAATCTGAAGTTGAAAATCAGAGCAAAATATTATCCAAGGCCTTGGATTTTTCTTGATTTTTTTGAAAAAATAGATTTTCCTGAAATTTTTAGGATAGATGTTTTTACGTCTGCTGAATAAGAATCTGTGGTCAAAACCTGAAAATTCGTGTAATTAGTCTAGTGATTAGCATATTAATATAATTAATCAAGCGCTTAATTTTACGAAATGCAGTCTTTTGTCTCGATATCCTTAATCATCATATAGAAATTGACATATTCCCAGATTTTCATTAAAATCTGAAGAAGTTGAAAATTTGAGGAAAATATTACCCAAGGCTGTAGTCTCGGATTTTTCTTGATTTTTTTTGAAAAAATAGACTTTCTTGAAAATTTCAGCATAAATGTTTTTTCGTCAGCTGAATAAGAATCTAGTGTCAAAAACCTTAAAATTCGAGTAATTAGTCGAGCAATTAGCATATTTATAATTCTAATTAATATTAATTATGTAATTAAGCGCTTAAATTTACGAAATGCAGTATTTTGACTCGATATCCTTAATCACCATATTGAATACCACATATTCCCAGATTTTTATTAAAATCTGAAGAAGTTGAAAATTTGAGCAAAATATTATCCAAGGCTATAGCCTTGGATTTTTCTTGATTTTTTTGAAAAAATAGATTTTATTGAAAATTTCAGCATAGATGTTTTTTCGTCTGCTGAATATGAATCTGTGGTCAAAACCGTAAAATTCGAGTAATTAGTCGAGCAGTTAGCATATTTATAATTCTAATTAATATTAATTATGTAATTAAGCGCTTAATTTTACGAAATGCAGTATTTTGACTCGATATCCTTAATCACCATATTGAATACCAGATATTCCCAGATTTTTATTAAAATCTGAAGAAGTTGAAAATTTGAGCAAAATATTATCCAAGGCTATAGCCTTGGATTTTTCTTGATTTTTTTGAAAAAATAGATTTTCCTGAAAATTTCAGCATAGATGTGTTTTCGTCTGCTGAATAAGAATCTGTGATGAGAACCTTAAAATTCGTGTAATTAGTCGAGTAATTAGCATATTAATATAATCATAATTAATATTAAGTATGTAATTAAGCGCTTAAATTTAGGAAATGCAGTATTTTAACTCGATATCCTTAATGACTATATTGAATACCACATATTCCCAGATTTTTATTAAAATCTGAAGAAGTTGAAAATTTGAGTAAAATATTATCCAAGGCTATAGCCTTGGATTTTTCTTGATTTTTTTGAAAAAATAGATTTTATTGAAAATTTCAGCATAGATGTTTTTTCGTCTGCTGAATATGAATCTGTGGTCAAAACCGTAAAATTCGAGTAATTAGTCGAGCAGTTAGCATATTTATAATTCTAATTAATATTAATTATGTAATTAAGCGCTTAATTTTACGAAATGCAGGATTTTGACTCGATATCCTTAATCACCATATTGAATACCACATATTCCCAGATTTTTATTAAAATCTGAAGAAGTTGAAAATTTGAGCAAAATATTATCCAAGGCTATAGCCTTGGATTTTTCTTGATTTTTTTGAAAAAATAGATTTTCCTGAAAATTTCAGCATAGATGTGTTTTCGTCTGCTGAATAAGAATCTGTGATGAGAACCTTAAAATTCGTGTAATTAGTCGAGTAATTAGCATATTAATATAATCATAATTAATATTAAGTATGTAATTAAGCGCTTAAATTTAGGAAATGCAGTATTTTAACTCGATATCCTTAATGACTATATTGAATACCACATATTCCCAGATTTTTATTAAAATCTGAAGAAGTTGAAAATTTGAGTAAAATATTATCCCAGGCTATAGCCTTGGATTTTTCTTGATTTTTTTGAAAAAATAGATTTTATTGAAAATTTCAGCATAGATGTTTTTTCGTCTGCTGAATATGAATCTGTGGTCAAAACCGTAAAATTCGAGTAATTAGTCGAGCAGTTAGCATATTTATAATTCTAATTAATATTAATTATGTAATTAAGCGCTTAATTTTACGAAATGCAGGATTTTGACTCGATATCCTTAATCACCATATTGAATACCACATATTCCCAGATTTTTATTAAAATCTGAAGAAGTTGAAAATTTGAGCAAAATATTATCCAAGGCTATAGCCTTGGATTTTTCTTGATTTTTTTGAAAAAATAGATTTTCCTGAAAATTTCAGCATAGATGTGTTTTCGTCTGCTGAATAAGAATCTGTGATGAGAACCTTAAAATTCGTGTAATTAGTCGAGTAATTAGCATATTAATATAATCATAATTAATATTAAGTATGTAATTAAGCGCTTAAATTTAGGAAATGCAGTATTTTAACTCGATATCCTTAATGACTATATTGAATACCACATATTCCCAGATTTTTATTAAAATCTGAAGAAGTTGAAAATTTGAGTAAAATATTATATTTTCTTGATTTTTTTGAAAAAATAGATTTTATTGAAAATTTCAGCATAGATGTTTTTTCGTCTGCTGAATATGAATCTGTGGTCAAAACCGTAAAATTCGAGTAATTAGTCGAGCAGTTAGCATATTTATAATTCTAATTAATATTATGTAATTAAGCGCTTAATTTTACGAAATGCAGGATTTTGACTCGATATCCTTAATCACCATATTGAATACCACATATTCCCAGATTTTTATTAAAATCTGAAGAAGTTGAAAATTTGGATTTTTCTTGATTTTTTTGAAAAAATAGATTTTCCTGAAAATTTCAGCATAGATGTGTTTTCGTCTGCTGAATAAGAATCTGTGATGAGAACCTTAAAATTCGTGTAATTAGTCGAGTAATTAGCATATTAATATAATCATAATTAATATTAAGTATGTAATTAAGCGCTTAATTTTACGAAATGCAGGATTTTGACTCGATATCCTTAATCACCATATTGAATACCACATATTCCCAGATTTTTATTAAAATCTGAAGAAGTTGAAAATTTGAGCAAAATATTATCCAAGGATTTTTCTTGATTTTTTTGAAAAAATAGATTTTCCTGAAAATTTCAGCATAGATGTGTTTTCGTCTGCTGAATAAGAATCTGTGATGAGAACCTTAAAATTCGTGTAATTAGTCGAGTAATTAGCATATTAATATAATCATAATTAATATTAAGTATGTAATTAAGCGCTTAAATTTAGGAAATGCAGTATTTTAACTCGATATCCTTAATGACTATATTGAATACCACATATTCCCAGATTTTTATTAAAATCTGAAGAAGTTGAAAATTTGAGTAAAATATTATCCTTGGGTTTTTCTTGATTTTTTTTTTTTTAAATAGATTTTATTGAAAATTTCAGCATAGATGTTTTATCTTCTGCTGAATAAGAATCTGTGGTCAAAACCTTAAAATTCGAGTAATTAGTCGAGCAGTTAGCATATTTATAATTCTAATTAATATTAATTATGTAATTAAGCGCTTAATTTTACGAAATGCAGGATTTTGACTCGATATCCTTAATCACCATATTGAATACCAGATATTCCCAGATTTTTATTAAAATCTGAAGAAGTTGAAAATTTGAGCAAAATATTATCCAAGGCTATAGCCTTGGATTTTTCTTGATTTTTTTGAAAAAATAGATTTTCCTGAAAATTTCAGCATAGATGTGTTTTCGTCTGCTGAATAAGAATCTGTGATGAGAACCTTAAAATTCGTGTAATTAGTCGAGTAATTAGCATATTAATATAATCATAATTAATATTAAGTATGTAATTAAGCGCTTAAATTTAGGAAATGCAGTATTTTAACTCGATATCCTTAATGACTATATTGAATACCACATATTCCCAGATTTTTATTAAAATCTGAAGAAGTTGAAAATTTGGATTTTTCTTGATTTTTTTGAAAAAATAGATTTTATTGAAAATTTCAGCATAGATGTTTTTTCGTCTGCTGAATATGAATCTGTGGTCAAAACCGTAAAATTCGAGTAATTAGTCGAGCAGTTAGCATATTTATAATTCTAATTAATATTAATTATGTAATTAAGCGCTTAATTTTACGAAATGCAGGATTTTGACTCGATATCCTTAATCACCATATTGAATACCACATATTCCCAGATTTTTATTAAAATCTGAAGAAGTTGAAAATTTGAGCAAAATATTATCCAAGGCTATAGCCTTGGATTTTTCTTGATTTTTTTGAAAAAATAGATTTTCCTGAAAATTTCAGCATAGATGTGTTTTCGTCTGCTGAATAAGAATCTGTGATGAGAACCTTAAAATTCGTGTAATTAGTCGAGTAATTAGCATATTAATATAATCATAATTAATATTAAGTATGTAATTAAGCGCTTAAATTTAGGAAATGCAGTATTTTAACTCGATATCCTTAATGACTATATTGAATACCACATATTCCCAGATTTTTATTAAAATCTGAAGAAGTTGAAAATTTGAGTAAAATATTATCCAAGGCTATAGCCTTGGATTTTTCTTGATTTTTTTGAAAAAATAGATTTTATTGAAAATTTCAGCATAGATGTTTTTTCGTCTGCTGAATATGAATCTGTGGTCAAAACCGTAAAATTCGAGTAATTAGTCGAGCAGTTAGCATATTTATAATTCTAATTAATATTAATTATGTAATTAAGCGCTTAATTTTACGAAATGCAGGATTTTGACTCGATATCCTTAATCACCATATTGAATACCACATATTCCCAGATTTTTATTAAAATCTGAAGAAGTTGAAAATTTGAGCAAAATATTATCCAAGGCTATAGCCTTGGATTTTTCTTGATTTTTTTGAAAAAATAGATTTTCCTGAAAATTTCAGCATAGATGTGTTTTCGTCTGCTGAATAAGAATCTGTGATGAGAACCTTAAAATTCGTGTAATTAGTCGAGTAATTAGCATATTAATATAATCATAATTAATATTAAGTATGTAATTAAGCGCTTAAATTTAGGAAATGCAGTATTTTAACTCGATATCCTTAATGACTATATTGAATACCACATATTCCCAGATTTTTATTAAAATCTGAAGAAGTTGAAAATTTGAGTAAAATATTATCCAAGGCTATAGCCTTGGATTTTTCTTGATTTTTTTGAAAAAATAGATTTTATTGAAAATTTCAGCATAGATGTTTTTTCGTCTGCTGAATATGAATCTGTGGTCAAAACCGTAAAATTCGAGTAATTAGTCGAGCAGTTAGCATATTTATAATTCTAATTAATATTAATTATGTAATTAAGCGCTTAATTTTACGAAATGCAGGATTTTGACTCGATATCCTTAATCACCATATTGAATACCACATATTCCCAGATTTTTATTAAAATCTGAAGAAGTTGAAAATTTGAGCAAAATATTATCCAAGGCTATAGCCTTGGATTTTTCTTGATTTTTTTGAAAAAATAGATTTTCCTGAAAATTTCAGCATAGATGTGTTTTCGTCTGCTGAATAAGAATCTGTGATGAGAACCTTAAAATTCGTGTAATTAGTCGAGTAATTAGCATATTAATATAATCATAATTAATATTAAGTATGTAATTAAGCGCTTAAATTTAGGAAATGCAGTATTTTAACTCGATATCCTTAATGACTATATTGAATACCACATATTCCCAGATTTTTATTAAAATCTGAAGAAGTTGAAAATTTGAGTAAAATATTATCCAAGGCTATAGCCTTGGATTTTTCTTGATTTTTTTGAAAAAATAGATTTTATTGAAAATTTCAGCATAGATGTTTTTTCGTCTGCTGAATATGAATCTGTGGTCAAAACCGTAAAATTCGAGTAATTAGTCGAGCAGTTAGCATATTTATAATTCTAATTAATATTAATTATGTAATTAAGCGCTTAATTTTACGAAATGCAGGATTTTGACTCGATATCCTTAATCACCATATTGAATACCACATATTCCCAGATTTTTATTAAAATCTGAAGAAGTTGAAAATTTGAGCAAAATATTATCCAAGGCTATAGCCTTGGATTTTTCTTGATTTTTTTGAAAAAATAGATTTTCCTGAAAATTTCAGCATAGATGTGTTTTCGTCTGCTGAATAAGAATCTGTGATGAGAACCTTAAAATTCGTGTAATTAGTCGAGTAATTAGCATATTAATATAATCATAATTAATATTAAGTATGTAATTAAGCGCTTAAATTTAGGAAATGCAGTATTTTAACTCGATATCCTTAATGACTATATTGAATACCACATATTCCCAGATTTTTATTAAAATCTGAAGAAGTTGAAAATTTGAGTAAAATATTATCCAAGGCTATAGCCTTGGATTTTTCTTGATTTTTTTGAAAAAATAGATTTTATTGAAAATTTCAGCATAGATGTTTTTTCGTCTGCTGAATATGAATCTGTGGTCAAAACCGTAAAATTCGAGTAATTAGTCGAGCAGTTAGCATATTTATAATTCTAATTAATATTAATTATGTAATTAAGCGCTTAATTTTACGAAATGCAGGATTTTGACTCGATATCCTTAATCACCATATTGAATACCACATATTCCCAGATTTTTATTAAAATCTGAAGAAGTTGAAAATTTGAGCAAAATATTATCCAAGGCTATAGCCTTGGATTTTTCTTGATTTTTTTGAAAAAATAGATTTTCCTGAAAATTTCAGCATAGATGTGTTTTCGTCTGCTGAATAAGAATCTGTGATGAGAACCTTAAAATTCGTGTAATTAGTCGAGTAATTAGCATATTAATATAATCATAATTAATATTAAGTATGTAATTAAGCGCTTAAATTTAGGAAATGCAGTATTTTAACTCGATATCCTTAATGACTATATTGAATACCACATATTCCCAGATTTTTATTAAAATCTGAAGAAGTTGAAAATTTGAGTAAAATATTATCCAAGGCTATAGCCTTGGATTTTTCTTGATTTTTTTGAAAAAATAGATTTTATTGAAAATTTCAGCATAGATGTTTTTTCGTCTGCTGAATATGAATCTGTGGTCAAAACCGTAAAATTCGAGTAATTAGTCGAGCAGTTAGCATATTTATAATTCTAATTAATATTAATTATGTAATTAAGCGCTTAATTTTACGAAATGCAGGATTTTGACTCGATATCCTTAATCACCATATTGAATACCACATATTCCCAGATTTTTATTAAAATCTGAAGAAGTTGAAAATTTGAGCAAAATATTATCCAAGGCTATAGCCTTGGATTTTTCTTGATTTTTTTGAAAAAATAGATTTTCCTGAAAATTTCAGCATAGATGTGTTTTCGTCTGCTGAATAAGAATCTGTGATGAGAACCTTAAAATTCGTGTAATTAGTCGAGTAATTAGCATATTAATATAATCATAATTAATATTAAGTATGTAATTAAGCGCTTAAATTTAGGAAATGCAGTATTTTAACTCGATATCCTTAATGACTATATTGAATACCACATATTCCCAGATTTTTATTAAAATCTGAAGTTGAAAATTTGAGTAAAATATTATCCAAGGCTATAGCCTTGGATTTTTCTTGATTTTTTTGAAAAAATAGATTTTCCTGAAAATTCCAGCATAGATGTTTTTTCGTCTGCTGAATAAGAATCTGTGATGAGAACCTTAACATTCGTGTAATTAGTCGAGTAATTAGCATATTAATATAATAATTAATATTAAGTATGTAATTAAGCGCTTAAATTTAGGAAATGCAGTATTTTAACTCGATATCCTTAATGACTATATTGAATACCACATATTCCCAGATTTTTATTAAAATCTGAAGAAGTTGAAAATTTGAGTAAAATATTATCCAAGGCTATAGCCTTGGATTTTTCTTGATTTTTTTGAAAAAATAGATTTTATTGAAAATTTCAGCATAGATGTTTTTTCGTCTGCTGAATATGAATCTGTGGTCAAAACCGTAAAATTCGAGTAATTAGTCGAGCAGTTAGCATATTTATAATTCTAATTAATATTAATTATGTAATTAAGCGCTTAATTTTACGAAATGCAGGATTTTGACTCGATATCCTTAATCACCATATTGAATACCACATATTCCCAGATTTTTATTAAAATCTGAAGAAGTTGAAAATTTGAGCAAAATATTATCCAAGGCTATAGCCTTGGATTTTTCTTGATTTTTTTGAAAAAATAGATTTTCCTGAAAATTTCAGCATAGATGTGTTTTCGTCTGCTGAATAAGAATCTGTGATGAGAACCTTAAAATTCGTGTAATTAGTCGAGTAATTAGCATATTAATATAATCATAATTAATATTAAGTATGTAATTAAGCGCTTAAATTTAGGAAATGCAGTATTTTAACTCGATATCCTTAATGACTATATTGAATACCACATATTCCCAGATTTTTATTAAAATCTGAAGAAGTTGAAAATTTGAGTAAAATATTATCCAAGGCTATAGCCTTGGATTTTTCTTGATTTTTTTGAAAAAATAGATTTTATTGAAAATTTCAGCATAGATGTTTTTTCGTCTGCTGAATATGAATCTGTGGTCAAAACCGTAAAATTCGAGTAATTAGTCGAGCAGTTAGCATATTTATAATTCTAATTAATATTAATTATGTAATTAAGCGCTTAATTTTACGAAATGCAGGATTTTGACTCGATATCCTTAATCACCATATTGAATACCACATATTCCCAGATTTTCATTAAAATCTGAAGAAGTTGGATTTTTCTTGATTTTTTTGAAAAAATAGATTTTCCTGAAAATTTCAGCATAGATGTGTTTTCGTCTGCTGAATAAGAATCTGTGATGAGAACCTTAAAATTCGTGTAATTAGTCGAGTAATTAGCATATTAATATAATCATAATTAATATTAAGTATGTAATTAAGCGCTTAAATTTAGGAAATGCAGTATTTTAACTCGATATCCTTAATGACTATATTGAATACCACATATTCCCAGATTTTTATTAAAATCTGAAGAAGTTGAAAATTTGAGTAAAATATTATCCCAGGCTATAGCCTTGGATTTTTCTTGATTTTTTTGAAAAAATAGATTTTATTGAAAATTTCAGCATAGATGTTTTTTCGTCTGCTGAATATGAATCTGTGGTCAAAACCGTAAAATTCGAGTAATTAGTCGAGCAGTTAGCATATTTATAATTCTAATTAATATTAATTATGTAATTAAGCGCTTAATTTTACGAAATGCAGGATTTTGACTCGATATCCTTAATCACCATATTGAATACCACATATTCCCAGATTTTTATTAAAATCTGAAGAATTGAAAATTTGAGCAAAATATTATCCAAGGCTATAGCCTTGGATTTTTCTTGATTTTTTTGAAAAAATAGATTTTCCTGAAAATTTCAGCATAGATGTGTTTTCGTCTGCTGAATAAGAATCTGTGATGAGAACCTTAAAATTCGTGTAATTAGTCGAGTAATTAGCATATTAATATAATCATAATTAATATTAAGTATGTAATTAAGCGCTTAAATTTAGGAAATGCAGTATTTTAACTCGATATCCTTAATGACTATATTGAATACCACATATTCCCAGATTTTTATTAAAATCTGAAGAAGTTGAAAATTTGAGTAAAATATTATCCCAGGCTATAGCCTTGGATTTTTCTTGATTTTTTTGAAAAAATAGATTTTATTGAAAATTTCAGCATAGATGTTTTTTCGTCTGCTGAATATGAATCTGTGGTCAAAACCGTAAAATTCGAGTAATTAGTCGAGCAGTTAGCATATTTATAATTCTAATTAATATTAATTATGTAATTAAGCGCTTAATTTTACGAAATGCAGGATTTTGACTCGATATCCTTAATCACCATATTGAATACCACATATTCCCAGATTTTTATTAAAATCTGAAGAAGTTGAAAATTTGAGCCTTGGATTTTTCTTGATTTTTTTGAAAAAATAGATTTTCCTGAAAATTTCAGCATAGATGTGTTTTCGTCTGCTGAATAAGAATCTGTGATGAGAACCTTAAAATTCGTGTAATTAGTCGAGTAATTAGCATAATATAATCATAATTAATATTAAGTATGTAATTAAGCGCTTAAATTTAGGAAATGCAGTATTTTAACTCGATATCCTTAATGACTATATTGAATACCACATATTCCCAGATTTTTATTAAAATCTGAAGAAGTTGAAAATTTGAGTAAAATATTATCCAAGGCTATAGCCTTGGATTTTTCTTGATTTTTTTGAAAAAATAGATTTTATTGAAAATTTCAGCATAGATGTTTTTTCGTCTGCTGAATATGAATCTGTGGTCAAAACCGTAAAATTCGAGTAATTAGTCGAGCAGTTAGCATATTTATAATTCTAATTAATATTAATTATGTAATTAAGCGCTTAATTTTACGAAATGCAGGATTTTGACTCGATATCCTTAATCACCATATTGAATACCACATATTCCCAGATTTTTATTAAAATCTGAAGAAGTTGAAAATTTGAGCAAAATATTATCCAAGGCTATAGCCTTGGATTTTTCTTGATTTTTTTGAAAAAATAGATTTTCCTGAAAATTTCAGCATAGATGTGTTTTCGTCTGCTGAATAAGAATCTGTGATGAGAACCTTAAAATTCGTGTAATTAGTCGAGTAATTAGCATATTAATATAATCATAATTAATATTAAGTATGTAATTAAGCGCTTAAATTTAGGAAATGCAGTATTTTAACTCGATATCCTTAATGACTATATTGAATACCACATATTCCCAGATTTTTATTAAAATCTGAAGAAGTTGAAAATTTGAGTAAAATATTATCCAAGGCTATAGCCTTGGATTTTTCTTGATTTTTTTGAAAAAATAGATTTTATTGAAAATTTCAGCATAGATGTTTTTTCGTCTGCTGAATATGAATCTGTGGTCAAAACCGTAAAATTCGAGTAATTAGTCGAGCAGTTAGCATATTTATAATTCTAATTAATATTAATTATGTAATTAAGCGCTTAATTTTACGAAATGCAGGATTTTGACTCGATATCCTTAATCACCATATTGAATACCACATATTCCCAGATTTTTATTAAAATCTGAAGAAGTTGAAAATTTGAGCAAAATATTATCCAAGGCTATAGCCTTGGATTTTTCTTGATTTTTTTGAAAAAATAGATTTTCCTGAAAATTTCAGCATAGATGTGTTTTCGTCTGCTGAATAAGAATCTGTGATGAGAACCTTAAAATTCGTGTAATTAGTCGAGTAATTAGCATATTAATATAATCATAATTAATATTAAGTATGTAATTAAGCGCTTAAATTTAGGAAATGCAGTATTTTAACTCGATATCCTTAATGACTATATTGAATACCACATATTCCCAGATTTTTATTAAAATCTGAAGAAGTTGAAAATTTGAGTAAAATATTATCCAAGGCTATAGCCTTGGATTTTTCTTGATTTTGTTGAAAAAATAGATTTTCCCTGAAAATTTCAGCATAGATGTTTTTACGTCTGCTGAATAAGAGTCTGTGGTCAAAACCTTAAAATTCGTGTAATTAGTCGAGTAAGTTAGCATATTATATAATCATAATTAATATTAAGTATGTAATTAAGCGCTTAAATTTAGGAAATGCAGTATTTTAACTCGATATCCTTAATCGACTATATTGAATACCACATATTCCCAGATTTTTATTAAAATCTGAAGAAGTTGAAAATTTGAGTAAAATATTATCCAAGGCTATAGCCTTGGATTTTTCTTGATTTTTTTGAAAAAATAGATTTTATTGAAAATTTCAGCATAGATGTTTTTTCGTCTGCTGAATAAGAGTCTGTGGTCAAAACCTTAAAATTCGTGTAATTAGTCGAGTAATTAGCATATTTATATAATTAATATTATGTAATCAAGCGCTTAATTTTACGAAATGCAGTATTTTGACTCGATATCCTTAATCACCATATAGAATACCACATATTCCCAGATTTTCATGAAAATCTGAAGAAGTTGAAAATCTGAGCAAAATATCCAAGGCTCTTGGATTTTTCTTGATTTTTTTTTTTAGAAAAATAGATTTTTCTGAAATTTTCAGAATAGATGTTTTTACGTCTGCAGAATAAGAATCTGTGGTCAAAACTTGAAAATTCGTGTAATTAGTCGAGTAATTAGCATATTAATATAATTTTAATTAATAGTGTGTAATTAAGCGCTTAATTTTACGAAATGCAGTAGTTTTACTCGATACCCTTAATCACTATATAGAATACCATATATTCCCAGATTTTCATTAAAATCTGAAGTTGAAAATCTGAGCAAAATATTATCCAAGGCTATACCCTTAAATTTTTCGTGATTTTTTTGAAAAAACAATTTCCTGAAATTTTCAGAATAGATGTTTTTACGTCTGCTGAATAAGAATCTGGTCAAAACCTGAAAATTCGTGTAATTAGGCGAGTAATTAGCATATAATCATTAATATGTAATTAAGCGCTTAATTGTACGAAATGCAGTATTTTGACTTGATATCCTTAATCACCATACAGAATTTGACATATTCCCAGATTTATATAATTCTAATATTAAGTATGTAATTAAGCGCTTAATTTTACGAAATGCAGTCTTTTGACTCAATATACTTAATCACCACGTAGAATACCATTTATACCTAGATTTTCATTAAAATATGAAGTTGAAAATTTGACCAATATCTCGGCAAATTTCAATGGATTTTTTCTAATATTTTTGAAAAAATGGATTTTTTTGAAAATTTCTGTATAGATGTTTTTAAGTTTGCTGATTATGAATCTGTGGTCAAAACCTAATAATTTTATATAATTTACTAGAGTAATTAGCATGTGAATATTATTATAATTAATTCAAGTGTTAATTAAATGCCCCTTTCTTCCATTCACCTCCCCATCGATAAACAAATTAGAAAACCATACATACATCACGCACTTCTGCCGCAAAGTGACAGTTACTGAGAACCAATCACTTTCCTCTCTTCCTACTCGTAACATGCCTTACATCCTTGTTAAAAAGTTTTCACTGCTTCTAGCAACTCACCTTCCACACCATATTACTCTTAATACCTTCCACAAAGCATCTCTATGAATCCTATCATATGCCTTCTCCAGATTCATAAATGCTATATACATATAGCATCTATCCCTGGGGATATGGGAGAAAGAATACTTCCCACGCATTCCTCACGTGTCGTAGGCGACTAAAGGGGACGGGAGCGGGGGGCCAGAAACCCTCCCCTCCTTGTATTTAACTTTCTAAAAGGGGAAACAGAAGGAGTCACGCGGGAAGTGCTCATCCTCTTCGAAGGCTTAGATTGGGGTGTCTAAATGTGGGTGGATGTAACCAAGATGAGAAAAAAGGAGAGATAGGTAGTATGTTTGAGGAAAGGAACCTGGATGTTTTGGCTCTGAGTGAAACGAAGCTCAAGGGTAAAGGGGTAAAGTGGTTTGGGAATGTCTTGGGAGTAAAGTCAGGGGTTAGTGAGGGGACAAGAGCAAGGAAAGGAGTAGCACTACTCCTGAAACAGGAGTTGTGGGAGTATGTGATACAGTGTAAGAAAGTAAATTCTAGATTGATATGGGAAAAACTGAAAGTTGATGGAGAGAGATGGGTGATTATTTGTGCATATGCACTTGGGCATGAGAAGAAAGATCATGAGAGGCAAGTGTTTTGGGAGCAGCTGAATGAGTGTGTTAGTGGCTTTGATGCACAAGACCGGGTTATAGTGATGGGTGATTTAAATGCAAAGGTGAGTAATTTGGAAGTTGAGGGAATAATTGGTATACATGGGGTGTTCAGTGTTGTAAATGGAAATGGTGAAGAGCTTGTAGATTTATGTGCTGAAAAAGGACTGGTGATTGGGAATACCTGGTTTAAAAAGAGAGATATACATAAGTATGCGTAAGTAGGAGAGATGGCCAGAGAGCGTTATTGGATTACGTGTTAATTGATAGGCGCGCGAAAGAGAGACTTTTGGATGTTAATGTTCTGAGAGGTGCAACTGGAGGGGTGTCTGATCATTATCTTGTGGAGGCGAAGGTGAAGATTTGTAGGGGTTTTCAGAAAAGAAGAGAGAATGTTGGGGTGAAGAGAGTGGTGAGAGTAAGTGAGCTTGGGAAGGAGACTTATGTGAGGAAGTACCAGGATGGAGGTAAGGGGAGTGGGGGAGGAATGGGATGTATTTAGGGAAGCAGTGATGGCTTGCGCAAAAGATGCTTGTGGCATGAGAAGCGTGGGAGGTGGGTTGATTAGAAAGGGTAGTGAGTGGTGGGATGAAGAAGTAAGATTATTAGTGAAAGAGAAGAGAGAGGCATTTGGACGATTTTTGCAGGGAAAAAATGCAAATGAGTGGGAGATGTATAAAAGAAAGAGGCAGCAGGTCAAGAGATAGGTGCAAGATGTGAAAAAGAGGGCAAATGAGAGTTGGGGTGAGAGAGTATCATTAAATTTTAGGGAGAATAAAAAGATGTTTTGGAATGAGGTAAATAAAGTGCATAAGACAAGGGAGCAAATGGGAACTTCAGTGAAGGGGGCTAATGGGGAGGTGATAACAAGTAGTGGTGATGTGAGAAGGAGATGGAGTGAGTACTTTGAAGGTCTGTTGAATGTGTTTGATGATAGAGTGGCAGGTACAGGGTGTTTTGGTCGAGGTGGTGTGCAATGTGAGAGGGTTAGGGAAAATGATTTGGTAAACAGAGAAGAGGTAGTAAAAGCTTTGCAGCAGATGAAAGCCAGCAAGGATGCAGGTTTGGATGTTATTGCAGTGGAATTTATTAAAAAAGGGGGTGACTGTATTGTTGACTGGTTGGTAAGGTTATTTAATGTATGTATGACTCATGGTGAGGGGCCTGAGGATTGGCGGAATGCTTGCATAGTGCCATTGTACAAAGGCAAAGTGGATAAGAGTGAGTGCTCAAATTACAGAGGTATAAGTTTGTTGAGTATTCCTGGTAAATTATGTGGGAGGGTATTGATTGAGAGGGTGAAGGCATGTACAGAGCATCAGATTGGGGAAGAGCAGTGTCGTTTCAGAAGTGGTAGAGGATGTGTGGATCAGGTGTTTGCTTTGAAGAATGTATGTGAGAAATACTTAGAAAAGCAAATGGATTTGTATGTAGCATTTATGGATCTGGAGAAGGCATATGATAGAGTTGATAGAGATGCTGTGTGGAAGTTATTAAGAATATATGGTGTGGGAGGCAAGTTGTTAGAAGCAGTGAGAAGTTTTTATCGAGGATGTATGGCATGTGTACGTGTAAGTAGAGAGGAAAGTGATTGGTTCTCAGTGAATGTAGGTTTGCGGCAGGGGTGTGTGATGTTTCCATGGTTGTTTAATTTGTTTATGGATGGGGTTGTTAGGGAGATGAATGCAAGAGTTTTGGAAAGAGGGGCAAGTATGCAGTCTGTTGTGGATGAGAGAGCTTGGGAAGTGAGTCAGTTGTTGTTCGCTGATGATACAGCGCTGGTGGCTGATTCATGTGAGAAACTGCAGAAGCTGGTGACTGAGTTTGGTAAAGTGTGTGTGAAAGAAGAAAGCTGAGAGTAAATGTGAATAAGAGCAAGGTTATTAGGTACAGTAGGGTTGAGGGTCAAGTCAGCTGGGAGGTAAGTTTGAATGGAGAAAAACTGGAGGAAGTAAAGTGTTTTAGATAACTGGGAGTGGATCTGGCAGTGGATGGAACCATGGAAGCGGAAGTGAATCATAGGGTGGGGGAGGGGGCGAAAATTCTGGGAGCCTTGAAGAATGTTTGGAAGACGAGAACATAATCTCGGAAAGCAAAAATGGGTATGTTTGAAGGAGTAGTGGTTCCAACAATGTTGTATGGCTGCGAGGTGTGAGCTATGGATAGAGTTGTGCACAGGAGGGTGGATGTGCTGGAAATGAGATGTTTGAGGACAATATGTGGTGTGAGGTGGTTTGATCGAGTAAGTAATGTAATGGTAAGAAAGATGTGTGGAAATAAAAAGAGTGTGGTTGAGAGAGCAGAAGAGGGTGTTTTGAAATGGTTTGGTCACATGGAGAGAATGAGTGAGGAAAGATTGACAAAGAGGATATATGTGTCAGAGGTGGAGGGAACGAGGAGAAGTGGGAGACCAAATTGGAGGTGGAAAGATGGAGTGAAAAAGATTTTGAGTGATCGGGGCCTGAACATGCAGGAGGGTGAAAGGCATGCAAGGAATAGAGTGAATTGGAACGATGTGGTATACCGGGGTCGACGTGCTGTCAATGGATTGAACCAGGGCATGTGAAGCGTCTGGGGTAAACCATGGAAAGTTGTGTGGGGCCTGGATGTGGAAAGGGAGCTGTGGTTTCGGTGCATTATTACATTATACAGAATGGAAAAAGGTGAGAGCAAAGGACGTAAGGGGAGTGGGGGAGGAATGGGATGTATTTAGGGAAGCAGTGATGGCTTGCGCAAAAGATGCTTGTGGCATGAGAAGTGTGGGAGGTGGGCAGATTAGAAAGGGTAGTGAGTGGTAGGATGAAGTAAGATTATTAGTGAAAGAGAAGAGAGAGGCATTTGGACGATATTTGTAGGGAAATAGTGCAAATGACTGGGAGATGTATAAAAGAAAGAGGCAGGAGGTCAAGAGGTGAAAAAGATGGCAAATGAGAGTTGGGGTGAGAGAGTATCATTAAATTTTAGGGAGAATTAAAAGATGTTTTAGAAGGAGGTAAATAAAGTGCGTAAGACAAGGGAACAAATGGGAACATCGGTGAAGGGGGCTAATGGGGAGGTGATAACAAGTATGGTGACGTGAGGAGATGGAGTGAGTATTTTGAAGGTTTGTTGAATGTGTTTGATGATAGAGTGGCAGATTAGGGTGTTTTGGTTGAGGTGGTGTGCAAAGTGAGAGGGTCAGGGAGAATGATTTGGTAAACAGAGAAGAGGTAGTAAAAGCTTTGCGGAAGATGAAAGCCGGCAAGGCAGCGGGTTTGGATGGTATTGCAGTGGAATTTATTAAAAAAGGGGGTGACTGTATTGTTGACCGGTTGGTAAGGTTATTTAATGTATGTATGACTCATGGTGAAGTGCCTGAGGATTGGCGAAATGCTTGCATAATGCCATTGTACAAAGGCAAAGGGGATAAGAGTGAGTGCTCAAATTACAGAGGTATAAGTTTGTTTAGTATTCCTGGCAAATTATATGGGAGGGTATTGATTGAGAGGGTGAAGGCATGTACAGAGCATCAGATTGGGGAAGAGTAGTGTGGTTTCAGAAGTGGTAGAGGATGAGGATGAGGATGTGTGGATCAAGTGTTTGCTTTGAAGAATGTATGAGAGAAATACTTAGAAAAGCAAATGGATTTGTATGTAGCATTTATGGATCTGGAGAAGGCATATGATAAGAGTTGATAGAGATGCTCTGTGGAAGGCATTAAGAATATATGGTGTGGGAGGCAAGTTGTTAGAAGCAGTGAAAAGTTTTTATCGAGGATGTTAGGTACGTGTACGAGTAGGAAGAGGAAAGTGATCGGTTCTCAGTGAATGTTGGTTTGCGGCAAGGGTAAGTGATGTCTCCATGGTTGTTTTATGGATTGTGTTGTTAGAGAGGGGAATACAAGAGTTTTGGAAAGAGGGGCAAGTATGCAGTCTGTTGTGGATGAGAGAGCTTGGGAAGTTAGTCGGTTGTTGCTCACTGATGGTACAGCACCGGTGGCTGATTCGGGTGAGAAACTGCAGAAGCTGGTGAATGAGTTTGGTAAAGTGTGTGAAAGAAGAAAACTGAGAGTAAATGTGAGTAAGAGCAAGTTAATAGGTACAGTAGCTACTGGTTGAGGGACAAGTCAATTAGGAGGTAAGTTTGAATGAAGAAAAACTGGAGGAAGTAAAGTGTTTTAGATATCTGGGAGTGGATTTGGCAACGAATGGAACCATGGAAGTGGAAGCGAGTCATAGGGTGGGGGAGGGGGCGAAAGTTCTGGGAGTGTTGAAAAATGTGTGGAAGGTGAGAATGTTATCTTGGAAAGCAAAATTGGATATGTTTGAAGGAATAGTGGTTCCAACAATGTTATATGGTTGCAAGGAGGGAGCTATAGATAGGGTTGTGCGCGAGGAGGGTGGATGTGCTGGAAATAAGATGTTTGAGGACATTATGTGGTGTGACGAGTAAGTAATGAAAGGGTAAGGGAGATGTGTGGTAATAAAAAGAGTGTGGTTCAGAGAGCAGAAGAGGGTGTATTGAAATGGTTTGGTCACATGGAGAGAATGAGTGAGGAAAGATTGACAAAGAGGATATATGTGTCAGAGGTGGAAGGAACGAGAAGTGGGAGACCAAATTGGAGGTGGAAAGATGGAGTGAAAAAGATTTTGAGTGATCGGAGCCTGAACATGCAGGAGTATAAAAGGCATGCAAGGAATAGAGTGAACTGGGGTGACATGCTGTTAATGGATTGAACCAGGGCAGGTGATGTGTCGGGTAAACAATGGAAAGTTTTGTGGGGCCTAGATGTGGGAAGGAAGCTGTGGTTTCGGTGCATTATACATGACAGCTAGAGACTGAATGTGAACGGATGTGGCCTTTATTGCCTTTTCCTAGTGAGGTGCGGTGGGAGGGGGTTGTCATTTCATGTGTGGCAGTGTGGCGACGGGAATGAATAAGGGCAGCAAGTGTGAATTAAGTACATGTGTATGTATGTATATTCCTATGAGTCCACGGGGAAAATGAAACACGATAAGTTCCCAAGTGCACTTTCGTGTAATAATCATATCATCAGGGAGACGAGAGAAATATAAGTTAATTGATATACATTGAAGATACGAAGCTAGGATGCCATTTGGTAATCATGCGATTGTCCAAGGCATACAACGAGCATTCATAAACTTATCATTTTACAAATTTTATCAACAACAAAGTTATCTAATTTGTATAGACCATCACTAATATGAAGATTATAATTCTTTGTGTATTTAATAATAGAAGATTCAGTGATGTTTCTTGTGGTAATAGAGTTAGAGTTAATAACTGAGATGGCATTACTCCAGTCAATACAATGATCATAGTTTTTAATGTGATTAAACAAGGCATTTGATTCTTGTCCCGTTCTTATGCTATATTTATGTTGCTTAAGTCTAACAGAAAGATCCTTACCAGTCTGCCCAACATAAGATTTATCACAATTTCTACATGGCACTTTATAGATGCGTCCAAGAGAATTTTCTGGTGAATTCCTGATTAAGATATTCTTTATATTATTGTTGCTGAAGGCAACATTTACATTAAAGGATTTAAGCAACATGGGAAGTAAAGTGAAATTATTATTAAAAGTGAGAACTAAAAGATTCTTGGTGTCAATGGGAGGTTTGGGCTCAGCTCTATAAAATGATTTCTTTGCTAACTTAAGGGATTTCAGCGAAAGATCCAGGGTACTTTGACTATGATCCAGTAGAATATATCTTCTCAAACTCATCAATAAACTCTGGACTGTAAATATGTAATGCCTTAAGGAACATAGATTGAAATGATGATAATTTCACTCTTGTCATGTTGAGATGAGTAATAATTGATATATTGATGGGTTTTCTGTATATGATAAACTTAAACTTGTTTCCTTGCTTACGGATCATGCAATCTAAAAGTGGTAACATACCATTATTTTCATTTTCTACAGTAAAGTTGATGGAAGGTACTAAATTGTTAAGTAAGAGGGAGAAATATTTGTAAATTTTCATTTGTTGGCCAAACACAAAGAACATCGTCTACATACCCAAACCAAATTGCATTAGAAGGTAAGATATCCTTTAGTAATTTGTTTCAAAAAATTCCATATAAAGGTTACTTAGTACAGGTGAAAGAGGGTTACCCATTGCCATACCAAATTTTTTAGCATAATAATCGCCATTGAATTGAAATACAATCAATTCTGTGAAAACAGACTTTGAAACTGGCAAATGAATATCATCCAAGACATCAAATAAATATTCTAAAAGGTCATCAACTGGAACTTTAGTGAAAAGTGAGGAAGCATCAAAGCTAACTAGTTTGAAATCAAAATTAACATTGATATTGTTTAGCTTGTTGACCAAATCTACATTATTCATGATATTAGAATTTGATCCCCTACCCACTAAAGGGCTTAATACAGAAACTAACCATTTTGACAATTTATATGTGATGGAGCCTACTGAACTCACTATAGGTCTTGCTGGAAAATTCTGTTTATGTGTTTTGATAAGTCCATACATATATGGCAATGAAGGGGACAAAGATGACAAACTTTTGATAAGAGAACTATTACCTTTCAACAACTTCATTTCTTTATTGAAATGGGAATTAACTGCTTCTAAGGGATTTATATTAAGTTTAGAATATGTTGTGTCATCATTTAGAAGATCATTCATTTTAGATAAATAGTTACTTTTGTCTAAAATCACAACAGTGTTAGGCTTATCTACTTTAGTGATATGTATATCCTTGTCTTTTTTTAAGGTGTTCATAGCTCTTAAAAAATCTTTTAGTTCAATTAGGTTCCACTGGTTTTGACAAACTGGCATACACTAAATCCTTACATATATTAATTTCATCATTACTTAAATTACTGTATTTCTCTAAATTACAAAAAGACTTTGTGACATCAACACAGCTGGCTTCCCTGTTAGAGCACCCAAAACTTTAACCATAGCCTAATGCACACAAGGAATCCTTATTTAGGTGTTTATTAGACAGGTTTATCACAAAAGAGGGGTTTGTATTCTTGGTCCAGTCGTTTTTAATAAGATAGTCCAACTTACAATTTAGTGACATTTGTAGCCTATTGCATTCTGTCCTTAATATATCATAGCAATAGTCCAACATCTGGTTCTTCCAGTATGTCGGTATTGCCACTTGAAAGGCACGTTTCTTCTCTCTTGTAATGCAAAAAGAACACAATAGGCTACAAATGTCACTAAATTGTAAGTTGGACCATCTTACTAAAAACAGCGACTGTACCAAGAACACAAACCCTTCTTTTGTGATAAACCTGTCTTATAAACAACTAGATAAGGATTCCTTGTGTGCATTATGTTATGGTTTAAGTTTTGTAAGCTCTACCAGTGAAGCCAGCTGTGTTGATGTCACAAAGTCTTTTTGTAATTTAGAGAAATACAGTAATTTAAGTAATGATGAAATTGATATCAGTAAGGGTTTAGTGTATGCCAGTTTGTCAAAACCAGTGGAACCTAATTGAACTAAAAGATTTTTTAAGAGCTATGAACACCTTAAAAAAAGACAAGGATATACATATCACTAAAGCAGATAAGCCTAACACTGTTGTGATTTTAGACAAAATTAACTATTTATCTAAAATGAATGATCTTTTAAATGATGACACAACATATTCTTTTTCTTTTTTTTTTTTAATACTTTGTCGCTGTCTCCCGCGTTTGCGAGGTAGCGCAAGGAAACAGACGAAAGAAATGGCCCAACCCCCCCCCCCCATACACATGTATATACATACGTCCACACACGCAAATATACATACCTACACAGCTTTCCATGGTTTACCCCAGACGCTTCACATGCCTTGATTCAATCCACTTACAGCACGTCAACCCCGGTATACCACATCGCTCCAATTCACTCTATTCCTTTCACCCTCCTGCATGTTCAGGCCCCGATCACACAAAATCTTTTTCACTCCATCTTTCCACTTCCAATTTGGTCTCCCTCTTCTCCTCGTTCCCTCCACCTCCGACACATATATCCTCTTGGTCAATCTTTCCTCACTCATTCTCTCCATGTGCCCAAACCACTTCAAAACACCCTCTTCTGCTCTCTCAACCACGCTCTTTTTATTTCCACACATCTCTCTTACCCTTACGTTACTCACTCGATCAAACCACCTCACACCACACATTGTCCTCAAACATCTCATTTCCAGCACATCCATCCTCCTGCGCACAACTCTATCCATAGCCCACGCCTCGCAACCATACAACATTGTTGGAACCACTATTCCTTCAAACATACCCATTTTTGCTTTCCGAGATAATGTTCTCGACTTCCACACATTCTTCAAGGCCCCCAGAATTTTCGCCCCCTCCCCCACCCTATGATCCACTTCCGCTTCCATGGTTCCATCCGCTGCCAGATCCACTCCCAGATATCTAAAACACTTATCACTTCCTCCAGTTTTTCTCCATTCAAACTCACCTCCCAATTGACTTGACCCTCAACCCTACTGTACCTAATAACCTTGCTCTTATTCACATTTACTCTTAACTTTCTTCTTCCACACACTTTACCAAACTCAGTCACCAGCTTCTGCAGTTTCTCACATGAATCAGCCACCAGCGCTGTATCATCAGCGAACAACAACTGACTCACTTCCCAAAACTCTTGCATTTACCTCCCTAACAACCCCATCCATAAACAAATTAAACAACCATGGAGACATCACACACCCCTGCCGCAAACCTACATTTACCGAGAACCAATCACTTTCCTCTCTTCCTACACGTACACATGCCTTACATCCTCGATAAAAACTTTTCACTGCTTCTAACAACTTTCCTCCCACACCATATATTCTTAATACCTTCCACAGAGCATCTCTATCAACTCTATCATATGCCTTCTCCAGATCCATAAATGCTACATACAAATCCATTTGCTTTTCTAAGTATTTCTCACATACATTCTTCAAAGCAAACACCTGATCCACACATCCTCTACCACTTCTGAAACCACACTGCTCTTCCCCAATCTGATGCTCTGTACATGCCTTCACTCTCTCAATCAATACCCTCCCATATAATTTACCAGGAATACTCAACAAACTTATACCTCTGTAATTTGAGCACTCACTCTTATCCCCTTTGCCTTTGTACAATGGCACTATGCACGCATTCCGCCAATCCTCAGGCACCTCACCATGAGTCATACATACATTAAATAACCTTACCAACCAGTCAACAATACAGTCACCCCCTTTTTTAATAAATTCCACTGCAATACCATCCAAACCTGCTGCCTTGCCGGCTTTCATCTTCCGCAAAGCTTTCACTACCTCTTCTCTGTTTACCAAATCATTTTCCCTAACCCTCTCACTTTGCATATTCTAAACTTAGTAAAAATCCCTTAGAAACAGTTAATTCTCACTTCAATAAAGAAATGAAGTTGTTGCTGAAAGGTAATAGTTCTCTTATCAAAAGTTTGTCATCTTTGTCCCCTTCATTGCCATATATGTATGGACTTATCAAAACACATAAACAGAATTTTCCAGCAAAACCTATAGTGAGTTCAGTAGGCTCCATCACATATAAATTGTCAAAATGGTTAGTTTCTGTATTAAGCCCTTTAGTGGGTAGGGGATCAAATATAAATATATCATGAATAATGTAGATTAGTCAACAAGCTAAACAATATCAATGTTAATTTTGATTTCAAACTAGTTAGCTTTGATGCTTCCTCACTTTTCACTAAAGTTCCAGTTGATGACTTTTTAGAATATTTATTTGATGTCTTGGAAGATATTCATTTACCAGTTTCAAAGTATATTTTCATTGAATTGATAAAATTGTGTATAAAAAAAGACTGTGCATTTCAATTCAATGGCAATTATTATGCTAAAAAATTTGGTATGGCAATGGGTAACCTCTTTCACCTGTCCTAAGTTACCTTTATATGGAATTTTTTGAAAGAAAATTACTAAAGGATATCTTACCTTCTAATGCAATTTGGTTTAGGTATGTAGATGATGTTCTTTGTGTTTGGCCAACAAATGAAAATTTATGAATATTTCTCCCCTTACTTAACAATTTAGTACTTTCCATCAACTTTACTGTAGAAAATGAAAATAATGGTATGTTACTATTTTTAGACTGCATGATCCGTAGGCAAGGAAACAAGTTTAAGTTTAGCATATACAGAAAACCTATCAATATATCCATTATTACTCATCTCAACATGACAGGGTTAAATTATCATCATTTAGGGCATTACAAATTTGCAGTCCAGAGTTTACTGACGATGAGTCTGAGAAGATATATTCTATTCGATCTAAGTTAAAGTACTCTAGATCTTTCACTTATAAATCCCTTAAGTTAGCAAAATCATTTTATAGAGTTGAGCCCAAACCTCCCAATGACACTAATAATCTTTCAGTTCTCAGTTTTAATAATAATTTCATTTTACCTCCCATGTTGCTTAAATCCTTTAATGAGAATGTTGCCTTCAGCAACAATAATATAAAGAGTATCTTAATCAGGAATTCACCAGAAAATTCTCTAGGATGCATCTATAAAGTGCTATGTGGAAATTGTGATAAATTTCATGTTGGGCAGACTGGTAAGGATCTTTCTGTTAGACTTAAGCAACATAAATATAGTATAAGAACAGGACAAGAATCAAATGCCTTGTTTAATCACGTTAAAAACTATGATCACTGTATTGACTGGAGTAATGCCATCTAAGTTATTACCACAAGAAATATCATTGAATCTTCTATTATTTAAATACGCAAAGAATTATAATCTTAATATTAGTGATGATGTGTACAAATTAGATAACTCTATTGCTGATAAAATTTGTAAAATAAGTTTATGAATGCTCGTTGTATGTCTTGGACAATCACATGTTTAGCAAATGGTGTCCTAGCTTCGTCTCTTCGATGTATATCAATTTCTCTCTGATGATGTGATTATTACACGAAAGTGCACTTGGGAACATATCGTGTTTCACTTTCCCCGTGGACTCATAGGTGGGTTGGGCCATTCTTTTGTCTGTTTTCTTGCACTACTTCATTAACGCGGGAGACAGCAACAAAGTATAATAAAAAAATAAGTTTTACGGAATACTTATGGAACATAAAATTCATGATTATTTTTCCCTATCACAAGCACTGTATTTAAAGATATATAGTGTCATGTCTCTCCAATTGTTAATAATGGCATTTTACAGGTTTTTTTTAAATTTTATCTTGGATGGCTAGTACATTTTACTATTTATAAATGTAATGCACATATAAAACCTCAGAAAATGACAATGTCTAGAGTAGTACTACACTAATGTCTTTACACACACTTTTAGTCTCAACCACCAAGGGTGGTTCTTAAATTGATCCATCTGTTTTGTAATGTGAGATCAAGGAACACCTTCATGCATTCCAAGATGGTGTGTAAATTATTTCATTGTGAATGTTAAAGATTACAATGCTTAACTCTTCCTGATTTCAAGAAAAAGAAAAATTCAGATATATAAATGACAATTTTTTTTTTATCTGGCATACAAGTCCAACAAAATATTAAAAAAAAATTGATTACTAATATTCCAGAATATCTACATTGTTTAATTTCAATAAAACAAATGTTATTACAATCATTTATATAAATATCGTACTTCAACTAAAGAAACTTAAATGCTTTTGTTACATGAAAAACTAGATGACCTCTAATATTAGACAAATGTGTACATATTACTCAACATGCTGCTCATTCTATAACAAATGGCCATTAAAAAATTCATACACAGATGAGAGGGTAAAAGTTCAAACTTGCACATCTTTTTCATTGACATACTGATAACTAAAAAAGAAATTTTCCATTTACAAGTTGTGTGTACAGTTATATCAATTATGGTTCAGCTAATAGCTGTACTTAAAGTTGAGTTTAAGAAGATATTTGGCACTGATCTGAGCCACATCATACACAATGTATTCATTGTACAAAAGCGAAGTGTTGTTGACCTCTGATGAGATACCTTTACCGAGAGGCACTTCAACTCCATCCTCTAATCTGATGGTCTGATTAGGATCAGGGCATGTTCGCCCCAAACCTTTGGTACTATGTTTACCCTTTGGAAGTTTTTCAATGTAATCAGCATGTTTTCTTTCATACCTGTGGATGTATGGCAATTTTAATAAGTCGTAAATAAGGGTATATACCGATCATTAATTATATATTCATCAACAGATCAAAATACACATTTACTTACATGTCACCAAGCGCAACTTCACACAGCAAAATGAGACCCACTGGATTGCTACGTGAAGTGCAACAGTAGTTTGCAGACTTGGATACCATGTCAGCAAAGTAAACACCCTTTCCAAACATGTAGCCAGTAACCGGAGCCTCAGGAGGAGCTATACGCAGACCCTAGATAGAAAACAATTCACTTACTAAGGATTCTGGTGAAAGGTTTCAAAAATACAAACAAATTAAAAAACATATGTGCCTATTTCAAAAGCTGCAACATCTCTATTAATTAGGGATTTCTTTATGCAGTCTGATACCAAAACAATTACGTACTAAATACCATTAAGGAAATTAACAAAAATGTCAGACAAAATGAACTGAATATTCTTCTCTTCTGTACCAGTTCACAGTTTCCTGTGTCTGCAAGGTAATGAACATCACGCTCCCTAAATTTGTGAAGCTACAGCAGATTTGCCAACGTAATTTTGCTTTTTAATCATATAACATGGGAACACTTTCAGAGGGCTTCATAGCTTCAAGGATGCACCACAATCAATAGAAAGGAGAGGATGGGTTTCTTTACGTCAAGTATATTTATTTCCTACACTTTTTCTCCTTTTTTCAACAACTTCCTCTCCTCTACAAAAAATCCAAACCACCCATATGCTGATGACTCAACACTGCATTCATTTACATCCTTCAAATCTTCTCTCACTTGATTTGCATCTTGTCTTGACACAGCTTCCTCAGCAAACTCAGACGAGGACAGGATATCTCCATGGGGTACACAAAATCTACCAATCTCCCCATCAAAACATCCTTACAACTCTCGTCTTTCCTTTGACGGTTCTGTAATTCCACCTCTTCACTCAATGAACGTACTAGGCATTACTGTAACATCCACTTTTTCGTGGAAACCCCACACCACAGGAATAACTAAGTCTGGCATGAAGAAACTGAGTGTCTTGTTTAGATGGCAAAACTTCTCTTCTGACCAGCTGCTCCCTTTATACAAGGGATTTATTTGTCCTTATATGGAGTACTGCTCTCACATTTGAGGTGGTTCTAGCTCTGCATCCTTACATGACACAGTTGAGTCAAAGCCAGTCTGACTTATAAACTGTCCCAGGCTAACTCCCAAAGTTGACCCCCTTGCCCTATGCTGCAATGTTGGTTCACTTTCCCTCTTCTATGGATATTACTCCAGTTTTTGCTCCCAAGACCTGGCTGCTTGTGTGCCCCCATCTCTAGCTAGACCACACAATACTTGGCAAGCTGCTGCATCACATGATTATAGTGTAGCCATCTGCAACTCAAGGGTAGGCTGTTCTGAAACCTGCTTCTTTCTCTACACATTGAAGCTTAGAAACTTATGTCTTTCCCAATAACTATGATGTCACATTTCAAAAGACAAGTTTTTCACTTCCTACAAAATTTGAAAATATTTTCCCTTGTCTTTTCTTTTTCCATTTCATATTTCAAATAAGGCCCAGCCTTGATGTGGACTTTTGTCCAAGACTGGAGCTGTTATAAAAAAAAAAGACCCGATGCAAACCCACCTTTGCCTGGAACTGCTTGCCCACCTCACACACATGCATTTCTTACTTCATAAAAACTCCTCTGCATCTAATAGCTTTCTTCCCAATACACATATTTGTAACAGCTTCCACAAAAGCACTATTATCAACCTTACCAAACACTTCCTTCAGATCCATAAGTACCAAATACAAATCCTTTAGTTTCTCTAATAATTTGTTACACACATCCTCCATCACTCCTGAAGCTGTGCTGTTCCTTCCCCATTCTGATACTCTGTGCAAGCCATCAACCTCTAAATCACCACTCCCACATACAACCTACAAGATACACCCAGCAAACTCATTCTTCTGTTATTTGAACATTCACCTTTGTCACCTTTACCATATAAAGGCACTACAAAGGCACTCGGCCAATCCTTAGACACCACACTATGATCCATATATAAAGTGAAAGTCCTTACTAACCAATTAATATCACAGTTGCCCCCTTTCTTAACATATCCAATTGCACTACCATCCACCCAAGCTGCTTTGCCAACATTTCATCTTGTGCAATCATTGCATAACCTTTTCTCTTTTCACAACACCACTTGCCATGACTCTAACTTCATATGCTTTCTAGACCCAAATCTGCCACCCTATCATCAAAAAATTTCAACAATCCTTCAAAGTACTCACTCCATCTTCTCTTCATCTCATCATTGCCTGTTATGACTTATCCCCATTTACCCCCTTCACTGATGTTCCCTTTTATTTTTTTGTGCTATTAATGTCCACTCAAAACATTTGCCAGTTATCCCTGAAGTTTGCTGATACTCTCACAAACTTCAGTGACCTCTTTTTCAGCCCTTGCTCCTTTTCACTGACCTCCTGAATCTTTCTCTTGTACATCTACAAATCATATACCTCTCTTTAATTGACAAAACTTTGTTATGCCACCTCTCATTACCCTTTCTTGCATTCCAATCTCCCATTGGTTGTGTTACCTACACTTCCTTTCAAATCACACAACTAATATGTGATCTCACATGTAAAAAAATGCTAATGCACTGATACTGATTTGGCTCCGCCCAATGCACTTCCATTCCTTCCTTAATAAGTTCTTGTCTCCAGGTGCATAGCCACTAATAACTGTATGCTTCTAATGATCCACTTTCATCTTTAACCCATACCATCTGGGGTTCACTTCCTTACTCTTTAACACACCTCTTCCTTTGGTAGAAGTACAACCTCTTCTTAACCTCTTGCCCCAGACAAACCTTCCCCCTTTCCCTTCATTTCATGAAGCACTAGAACATTTAGGTTCCTTCCATGAAACATACTGCCTATCTCCCATTTTCTCATCTTGGTTACAGACAAACAGAGTCAAACTCTCCAGCCTGAGCCTTTGAGAAGGATGAGCACTCCCCACTTCACTCCTTTTTCTGTTCAAACTTTTAGATTTTGCAATACAAGGACATGAAAGTTTCCATCCCTGCTTCTGCCCCTTTTGGTAGCCTTCTACAACATGCAAGGAATATGTGGCAAGTACTTTTTCCCCTCTACAGGTATATTCACATATATTCACTATGTTAAAACTGACTTACTTAAGATACCTGCACATCATCAAAGATTCCAAACAGTAAGTCTCTGAAGTAGACACTTCTAGTGACCAAGATGACACCAAAGTCATATATATGTCAACATATTGGTGGCCAGTTCAAAATAAGCCCACCAAAATCAATGATCATGATCATTAGACAACTCCTCTTGCCTACTACATAAGTTGTCATATGACAAATCCCAAAGTTACAAAGTAAAGAGGGACTGAACATGACATAAAAAGATGTACTTTAACTGTGGAGTTAAGAGAAATTCTGCAGGTAAAGCCCTCTTTAAATGCATGTAAAACATATTTTCTCAATATACCTGAGAGAGAATCCCAACAAAGTTTGTAAGCCTGGAACCATGCCAAAGGAGTTGGCGATTGTGAAGCTGCTTGAATGGCTTGAAACGTTTCTTTTCACCTTGTCTTTCAATTCTAAATGCCTGAAACAAAACAGGAATAATCTTAGTTAGTAAAATGACAATCATATTTTCAACTTCTATTTATTTCTATTTATTATACTTTGTCGCTGTCTCCCGCTTTATCGAGGTAGCACAAGGAAACAGATGAAAGAATGGCCCAACCCACCCACATACACATGTATATGCATACACGTCCACACACGCAGATATACATACCTATACATCTCAACGTATACATATATATACATACACACAGACATATACATATATACACATGTACATAATTCATACTGTGCCTTTATTCATTCCCGTCGCCAAGCCGCCACACATGAAATGATAATCCCCCCTCCCCCCCATGTGCGTGAGGTAGCGCTAGGAAAAGACAACAAAGGCCACATTCGTTCACACTCAAGTCATGTATAATGCACCAAAACCACAGCTCCCTTCCCACATCCAGGCCCCACAAAACTTTCCACGATTTACCCAAGACGCTTCACATGCCCTGGTTCAATCCATTGACAGCACATCGACCCCGGTATACCACATCGTTCCAATTCACTCTATTCCTTGCACGCCTTTCACCCTCCTGCATGTTCAGGCCCCAATCACACAAAATCTTTTTCACTCCATCTTTCCACCTCCAATTTGGTCTCCCACTTCTCCTTGTTCCCTCCACCTCTGACACATATGTCCTGTTTGTCAATCTTTCCTCACTCATTCTCTCCATGTGACCAAACCATTTCAAAACACCCTCTTCTGCTCTCTCAACCACACTCTTTTTATTACCACACATCTCCCTTACCCTTTCATTACTTACTCGGTCAAACCACCTCACACCACATATTGTCCTCAAACATCTCATTTCCAGCACATCCACCCTCCTCAGCACAACTCTATCTATAGTCCATGCCTCACAACCATATAACATTGTTGGAACCACTATTCCTTCAAACATACCCATTTTTGCTTTCCAAGATAACGTTCTCGACTTTCACACATTTTTCAACACTCCCAGAACTTTCGCCCCCTCCCCCACCCTATGATTCACTTCCACAGTTCCATCCGTTGCCAAATCCACTCCCAGATATCTAAAACACTTCACTTCCTCCAGTTTTTCTCCATTCAAACTTACCTCTCAATTGACTTGTCCCTCAACCCTACTGTACCTAATAACCTTGCTCTTATTCACATTTACTCTCAGCTTTCTTCTTTCACTCACTTTACCAAACTCAGTCACCAGCTTCTGCAGTTGCTCACATGAATCATCCACCAGCGCTGTACCATCAGCGATCAACAACTGACTCACTTTCCAAGCTCTCTCATCCACAACAGACTGCATACTTGCCCCTCTTTCCAAAACTCTTGCATTCACCTCCCTAACAATCCCATCCATAAACAAATTAAACAACCATGGAGATATCATGCACCCCTGCCGCAAACCAACATTCACTGAGAACCAATCACTCTCCTCTCTTCCTACACATACACATGCCTTACATCCTTGATAAAAACTTTTCACTGCTTCTAACAACTTACCTCCCACACCATATATTCTTAATACCTTCCACAGAGCATCTCTATCAACTCTATCATATGCCTTCTCTAGAGCCATAAATGCTACATGCAAATCCATTTGCTTTTCTAAGTATTTCTCACATACATTCTTCAAAGCAAACACCTGATCCACACATCCTCTACCACTTCTGAAACCACACTGCTCTTCCCCAATCTGATGCTCTGTACATGCCTTCACTCTCTCAAACAACACCCTCCCATATAATTTCCCAGGAAAACTAAACAAACTTATACCTCAGTAATTTGAGCACTCACTCTTATCCCTTTTGCCTTTGTACAACGGCACTATGCAAGCATTCCGCCAGTCCTCAGGCACCTCACCATGAGTCATACATACATTAAATAACCTTACCAACCAGTCAACAATACAGTCACCCCCTTTTTTAATAAATTCCACTGCAATACCATCCAAACCCGCTGCCTTGCCGGCTTTCATCTTCCGCAAAGCTGTTACTACCTCTTCTCTGTTTACCACCTCAACCAAAACACCCTATATCTGCCACTCTATAATCAAACACATTCAACAAACCTTCAAAATACTCACTCCATCTCCTTCTCACATCACCACTACTTGTTATCACCTACCCATTTGCCCCCTTCACTGATGTTCCCATTTGTTCCCTTGTCTTACACACCCTATTTACCTCCCTACCCCCAAAACATCTTTTTATTCTCCCTAAAATTTGATGATACTCTCTCACCCCAACTCTCATTTGCCCTCTTTTTTTGCCTGATATTTCAGTAAATGATTTCATAAATGACTGAGCATGAAAAAATGTTGATACTGATTTAAATTTTCATTTATATAAAGTTTTAATCTTTATCAGATACTAAGGAAAAAAGCAGTAGTCATTTCAGCATAAACTTTTACTTCACATTCCAGATAAACAAGTCTACAGCCTCAAGGTTGTAGAGAAAGGCTGAGAGAAAAATGGCAGAAAAGATAAATAATAATTATATCAACAAGCATACCTCCTCAACAACCAGTTTGTAGTGTGAATGTGTTGCAGCATGGGTGTTGGTTACATAATCCTGAATCATCTTATATTCATCAGACTTTTTGTCTAGTACATCCATCTTTGTCTTGAGCTTGTGGTAATGTTTATCAATAGGATCACCATCTTTATCTTCCTCATCATCCTCAGACTTAAGAAGACTGTAAGCAACCTCTATCTCACTGAGGTTGTCTAGCATGGCAATCTTAGCCTGCATGTTCAAAGGAGATTAATAGAAACATTATTTTCCATGAACAAAACTGAAAAAAGAAAAAATTTGTAGTAAAGAATATCAAACAACTAATATTTAAAAAGTGCTCCTCCTCCTGTGATTGCTTTCTTCTCTCTGGAACCCAACTGTCTAAGACTGCTTCTCCTGTACACAATCAGGTCTCTTGTTATAATCTCTATTGTCATCTATGCTTACAAGGCGGAGTTTGTGCTTACTGCAGTACAAAAACACCTAATGTCTGCCCTGTGGATCTTCAGTTTTGAGGACATGCTCAAAATTTCTCTACCCTATCTATTTACTATGATCCAACTAGGATCATCCTAATGGAACTGAGGCCTTTACTTTTACCATCCTTCATAATTTTGAATCTTTCTATATGTACATCTATATTCTTGATAGTCCAGAACAATCAATCAAATGCCCTACCTATGTTCCTGATCATTTTTTACCTGCCACAATTTATATGCCATCTCTAACCCTTGGGGTCCTCTGACCACAATCTTATTTTATTTAATTCTAACTGGGTATGCCCATCCTCTATCTATAATCCATCGAAATGCCAAATTTGGCACATTTGGAGAGTCCATGGGTTATCCATGTTTTTTCATGACTTTACCTGGAATGGGTACTGTTTTTCTGGTTGGAATGCCTTATGACCTCATGAATGCATGGCAAAAGTTACCTTGGCTGGGTAGGAGCTCTACATTCCACCTTTTTTACTAAATCTTTTTCTCCCCAGTTATGGTTTGATTGCTCCAGCTATGATGCTAGTCGCATCGGGAATGGTGCGTAGTGGACCTTGAAGCTCATCTTCCCTTCCCCTGAAATATACTCCTCTTTCATTTTTCCTCAGAACTGCTGCAGACCTGTTCACTGCAGATTCGAGCACACTTTTATAAAAAGAAATTGAGCCGACTTGACTTCTTTTACAGTTCCTTAATAAAAAACAGTGATCAAGTATAATAAAATTACTGTCAATGGACTAAACCGAGGCATGTGAAGCATCTTGGGTATACCATGGAAAGTTTTGTGGGACCTGGATATGGAAAGGTAGTGGTGGTTTCAGTGCATTACACATGACAGTTAAAGACTGAGTGTGAATGAATGTTGCCTTTGTTCTAGTTTCCTAGTGCTACCTCGCTTGTACGTGCGTGCTGTTTCATGTGTGGTGGGTTGGCAATGGGAGTGGATGAAGGCAGCAAGTATGAATATGTACATGTCTATATATGTATGTCTGTGTAGGTATATGTTGAAATGTATTCATTTATTTTTATTATACTTTATCGCTGTCTCCCGCATTAGCAAGGTATCATTATCTGCGTGTGTGGGTGTTTATGTACATGCATGGGTTGGGCCATTCTTTCGTCTGTTTCCTTGTGCTACCTTGCTAAAGCGGGAAACAGTGACAAAGTATAATAAATATATTTATTTCATTTATTCATTTTGCTTTGTCGCTGTCTCCCGTGTAAGCGAGGTAGCGCAAGGAAACAGACGAAAGAATGGCCCAACCCACCCACATACACATGTATATACATACACGTCCACACATGCAAATATACTTACCTATACATCTCAATGTACACATATATATACACACACAGACATATACATATATACACATGTACATAATTCATACTGTCTGCCTTTATTTATTCCCATCGCCACCCCGCCACACATGGAATAACAACCCCCTTCCCCCTCATGTGTGTGGGGCAGCGCTAGGAAAAGACAAGAAAGGCCCCATTCGTTCACACCCAGTCTCTAGATGTCATGTAATAATGCACCGAAACCACAGCTCCCTTTCCACATCCAGGCCCCACAGAACTTTCAATGGTTTACCCCAGATGTTTCACATGCCCTGGTTCAATCCATTGACAGCACACTGACCCCAGTATACCACATTGTTCCAATTCACTCTATTCCTTGCACGCCTTTCACCTTCCTGCATGTTCAGGCCCCAATCACTCAAAATCTTTTTCATTCCATCTTTCCACCTCCAATAGGGTCTCCCACTTCTCATTCCCTCCACCTCTGACACATATATCCTCTTGGTCTTTCCTCACTCATTCTCTCATGTGACCAAACCATTTCAAAACACCCTCCTCTGCTCCCTCAACCACACTCTTTTTACTACCGCACATCTCTCTTACCCTATCATTACTTACTTGATCAAACCACCTCACACCACATATTGTCCTCAAACATCTCATTTCCAGCACATCCACCCTCCTGCGCACAACTCTATCCATAGCACACGCCTCGCAACCATATAACATTGTTGGAACCACTATTCCTTCAAATGTACCCATTTTTGCTTTCCAAGATAATGTTCTCGACTTCCACACATTCTTCAAAGCTCCCAGAACTTTCGCCCCTCCCCCACCCTATGATTCACTTCCGCTTCCATGGTACCATCTGCTGCCAAATCCACTCCTAGATATCTAAAACACTTAACTTCCTCCAGTTTTTCTCCATTCAAACTTACCTCCCAATTGACTTGTCCCTCAACCCTACTGTACCTAATAACCTTGCTCTTATTCACATATATAAATATAAATATATATATGAAGGGCGCTAATGGGGAGGTGATAACAAGTAGTGGTGATGTGAGAAGGAGATGGAGTGAGTATTTTGAAGGTTTGTTGAATGTGTTTCATGATAGAGTGGCAGATATAGGGTGTTTTGGTCGAGGTGGTGTGCAAAGTGAGAGGGTTAGGGAAAATGATTTGGTAAACAGAGAAGAGGTAGTAAAAGCTTTGCGGAAGATGAAAGCCGGCAAGGCAGCAGGTTTGGATGGTATTGCAGTGGAATCTATTAAAAAAGGGGATGACTGTATTGTTGACTGGTTGGTAAGGTTATTTAATGTATGTATGACTCATGGTGAGGTGCCTGAGGATTGGCGGAATGTGTGCATAGTGCCATTGTACAAAGGCAAAGGGGATAAGAGTGAGTGCTCAAATTACAGGGGTATAAGTTTGTTGAGTATTCCAGGGAAATTATATGGGAGGGTATTGATTGAGAGGGTGAAGGCATGTACAGAGCATCAGATTGGGGAAGAGCAGTGTGGTTTCAGAAGTGGTAGAGGATGTGTGGATCAGGTGTTTGCTTTGAAGAATGTATGTGAGAAATACTTAGAAAAGCAAATGGATTTGTATGTAGCATTTATGGATCTGGAGAAGGCATATGATAGAGTTGATAGAGATGCTCTATGGAAGGTATTAAGAATATATGGTGTGGGTGGCAAGTTGTTAGAAGCAGTGAAAAGTTTTTATCGAGGATGTAAGGCATGTGTACGTGTAGGAAGAGAGGAAAGTGATTGGTTCTCAGTGAGTGTAGGTTTGCGGCAGGGGTGTGTGATGTCTCCATGGTTGTTTAATTTGTTTATGGATGGGGTTGTTAGGGAGGTGAATGCAAGAGTTTTGGAAAGAGGGGCAAGTATGCAGTCTGTTGCGGATGAGAGAGCTTGGGAAGTGAGTCAGTTGTTGTTCGCTGATGATACAGCGCTGGTGGCTGATTCATGTGAGAAACTGCAGAAGCTGGTGACTGAGTTTGGTAAAGTGTGTGAAAGAAGAAAGTTAAGAGTAAATGTGAATAAGAGCAAGGTTATTAGGTACAGTAGGGTGTAGGGTTGAGGGTCAAGTCAATTGGGAGGTAAGTTTGAATGGAGAAAAACTGGAGGAAGTAAAGTGTTTTAGATATCTGGGAGTGGATCTGGCAGCGGATGGAACCATGGAAGCGGAAGTGAATCATAGGGTGGGGGAGGGGGCGAAAATCCTGGGAGCCTTGAAGAATGTGTGGAAGTCGAGAACATTATCTCGGAAAGCAAAAATGGGTATGTTTGAAGGAATAGTGGTTCCAACAATGTTGTATGGTTGCGAGGCGTGGGCTATGGATAGAGTTGTGCGCAGGAGGGTGGATGTGCTGGAAATGAGATGTTTGAGGACAATGTGTGGTGTGAGGTGGTTTGATCGAGTAAGTAATGTAAGGGTAAGAGAGATGTGTGGAAATAAAAAGAGCGTGGTTGAGAGAGCAGAAGAGGGTGTTTTGAAAAGGTTTGGGCACATGGAGAGAATGAGTGAGGAAAGATTGTCCAAGAGGATATATGTGTCGGAGGTGGAGGGAACGAGGAGAAGTGGGAGACCAAACTGGAGGTGGAAAGATGGAGTGAAAAAGATTTTGTGTGATCGGGGCCTGAACATGCAGGAGGGTGAAAGGCGGGCAAGGAATAGAGTGAATTGGATCGATGTGGTATACCGGGTTGACGTGCTGTCAGTGGATTGAATCAGGGCATGTGAAGCGTCTGGGGTAAACCATGGAAAGTTGTGTGGGGCCTGGATGTGGAGAGGGAGCTGTGGTTTCGGGCATTATTGCATGACAGCTAGAGACTGAGTGTGAACGAATGGGGCCTTTGTTGTCTTTTCCTAGCGTTACCTTGCACACATTAGGGGGGAGGGGGATGGTATTCCATGTGTGGCGAAGTGGCGATGGGAATAAATAAAGGTAGACAGTATGAATTGTGTGCATGGGTATATATGTATGTGTCTGTGTGTGTATATATATGTGTACATTGAGATGTATAGGTATGTATATTTGCGTGTGTGGACGTGTATGTATATAAATGTGTATGGGGGTGGGTTGGGACATTTCTTTCATCTGTTTCCTTGCACTACCTCGCAAACGCGGGAGACAGCGAAAAAAAAAAAGAAAAAAAAAAGGTATATATGTATATGTCTGTGTGTGTATATATATGTATACATTGAGATGTATAGGTATGTATATTTGTGTGTGTGGATGTGTATTTATATACATGTGTATGGGGGTGGGTCGGGCCATTCTTTCGTCTGTTTCCTTGCGCTACCTCACTAACGTGGGAGACAGCGACAAAGTAAAATAAATAATTATATATATATATATATATATATATATATATATATATATATATATATATATATATATATATTTGCTTTGTCGCTGTCTCCCGCGTTTGTGAGGCAGCGCAAGGAAACAGACGAAAGAAATGGCCCAACCCACCCCCATACACATGTATATACATACGTCCACACATGCAAATATACATACCTACACAGCTTTCCATGGTTTACCCCAGATGCTTCACATGCCCTGATTCAATCCACTGACAGCACGTATACCACATCGATCCAATTCACTCTATTCCTTGCCCTCCTTTCACCCTCCTGCATGTTCAGGCCCCAATCACACAAAATCTTTTTCACTCCATCTTTCCACCTCCAATTTGGTCTCCCACTTCTCGTTCCCTCCACCTCCGACACATATATCCTCTTGGTCAATCTTTCCTCACTCATTCTCTCCATGTGCCCAAAACATTTCAAAACACCCTCTTCTGCTCTCTCAACCACGCTCTTTTTATTTCCACACATCTCTCTTACCCTTACGTTACTTACTCGATCAAACCAGCTCACACCACACATTGTCCTCAAACATCTCATTTCCAGCACATCCATCCTCCTGCGCACAACTCTATCCATAGCCCACGCCTCGCAACCATACAACATTGTTGGAACCACTATTCCTTCAAACATACCCATTTTTGCTTTCCGAGATAATGTTCTCGACTTTCATACATTCTTCAAGGCTCCCAGGATTTTCGCCCCCTCCCCCACCCTATGATCCACTTCCGCTTCCATGGTTCCATCTGCTGCCAGATCCACTCCCAGATATCTAAAACACTTTACTTCCTACAGTTTTTCTCCATTCAAACTTACCTCCCAATTGACTTGACCCTCAACCCTACGGTACCTAATAACCTTGCTCTTATTCACATTTACTCTTAACTTTCTTCTTTCACACACTTTACCAAACTCAGTCACCAGCTTCTGCAGTTTCTCACATGAATCAGCCACCAGCGCTGTATCATCAGCGAACAAAAACTGACTCACTTCCCAAGCTCTCTCATCCCCAACAGACTTCATACTTGCCCCTCTTTCCAAAACTCTTGCATTCACCTCCCTAACATCCCCATCCATAAACAAATTAAACAAACATGGAGACATCACGCACCCCTGCCGCAAACCTACATTCACTGAGAACCAATCACTTTCCTCTCTTCCTACACGTACACATGCCTTACATCCTCGATAAAAACTTTTCACTGCTTCTAACAACTTGCCTCCCACACCATATATTCTTAATACCTTCCATAGAGCATCTCTATCAACTCAATCATTGATTGAGAGGGTGAAGGCATGTACAGAGCATCAGATTGGGGAAGAGCAGTGTGGTTTCAGAAGTGGTAGAGGATGTGTGGATCAGGTGTTTGCTTTGAAGAATGTATGTGAGAAATACTTAGAAAAGCAAATGGATTTGTATATAGCATTTCTGGATCTGGAGAAGGCATATGATAGAGTTGATAGAGATGCTCTGTGGAATGGGAACTTCAGTGAAGGGCGTAAATGGGGAGGTGATAACAAGTGATGGTGATGTGAGAAGGAGATGGAATGAGTATTTTGAAGGTTTGTTGAATGTGTCTGATGACAGAGTGGCAGATATAGGGTGTTTTGGTCGAGGTGGTGTGCAAAGTGAGAGGGTTAGGGAAAATGATTTGGTAAACAGAGAAGAGGTAGTAAAAGCTTTGCGGAAGATGAAAGCCGGCAAGGCAGCAGGATTGGATGGTATTGCAGTGGAATTTATTAAAAAGGGGGGTGACTGTATTGTTGATTGGTTGGTAAGATTATTTAATGTATGTATGACTCATGGTGAGGTGCCTGAGGATTGGCGGAATGCGTGCATAGTGCCATTGTACAAAGGCAAAGGGGATAAGAGTGAGTGCTCAAATTACAGAGGTATAAGTTTGTTGAGTATTCCTGGTAAATTATATGGGAGGGTATTGATTGAGAGGGTGAAGGCATGTACAGAGCATCAGATTGGGGAAGAGCAGTGCGGTTTCAGAAGTGGTAGAGGATGTGTGGATCAGGTGTTTGCTTTGAAGAATGTATGTGAGAAATACTTAGAAAAGCAAATGGATTTGTATGTAGCATTTATGGATCTGGAGAAGGCATATGATAGAGTTGATAGAGATGCTCTGTGGAAGGTATTAAGAATATATGGTGTGGGAGGAAAGTTGTTAGAAGCAGTGAAAAGTTTTTATGGCTGTATTTATGGATGTATGGCATGTGTACGTGTAGGAAGAGAGGAAAGTGATTAGTTCTCAGTGAATGTAGGTTTGCGGAAGGGGTGTGTGATGTCTCCATGGTTGTTTAATTTGTTTATGGATGGGGTTGTTAGGGAGGTGAATGCAAGAGTTTTGGAAAGAGGGGCAAGTATGAAGTCTGTTGGGGATGAGAGAGCTTGGGAAGTGAGTCAGTTGTTGTTCGCTGATGATACAGCGCTGGTGGCTGATTCATGTGAGAAACTGCAGAAGCTGGTGACTGAGTTTGGTAAAGTGTGTGAAAGAAGAAAGTTAAGAGTAAATGTGAATAAGAGCAAGGTTATTAGGTACAGTAGGGTTGAGGGTCAATTCAATTGGGAGGTGAGTTTGAATGGAGAAAAACTGGAGGAAGTGAAGTGTTTTAGATATCTGGGAGTGGATCTGGCAGCGGATGGAACCATGGAAGCGGAAGTGGATCATAGGGTGGGGGAGGGGGCGAAAATTCTGGGAGCCTTGAAGAATGTGTGGAAGTCAAGAACATTATCTCGGAAAGCAAAAATGGGTATGTTTGAAGGAATAGTGGTTCCAACAATGTTGTATGGTTGCGAGGCGTGGACTATGGATAGAGTTGTGCGCAGGAGGATGGATGTGCTGGAAATGAGATGTTTGAGGACAATGTGTGGTGTGAGGTGGTTTGATCGAGTAAGTAACGTAAGGGTAAGAGAGATGTGTAGAAATAAAAAGAGCATGGTTGAGAGAGCAGAAGAGGGTGTTTTGAAATGGTTTGGTCACATGGAGAGAATGAGTGAGGAAAGATTGACCAAGAGGATATATGTGTCGGAGGTGGAGGGAACGAGGAGAAGAGGGAGACCAAATTGGAGGTGGAAAGATGGAGTGAAAAAGATTTTGTGTGATCGGGGCCTGAACATGCAGGAGGGTGAAAGGAGGGCAAGGAATAGAGTGAATTGGAGCGATGTGGTATACAGGGGTTGACGTGCTGTCAGTGGATTGAATCAAGGCATGTAAAGCGTCTGGGGTAAACCATGGAAAGCTGTGTGGGGCCTGGATGTGGAGAGGGAGCTGTGGTTTCGGGCATTATTGCATGACAGCTAGAGACTGAGTGTGAACGAATGGGGCCTTTGTTGTCTTTTCCTAGCGTTACCTTGCACACATTAGGGGGGAGGGGGATGGTATTCCATGTGTGGCGAAGTGGCGATGGGAATAAATAAAGGTAGACAGTATGAATTGTGTGCATGGGTATATATGTATGTGTCTGTGTGTGTATATATATGTGTACATTGAGATGTATAGGTATGTATATTTGCGTGTGTGGACGTGTATGTATATAAATGTGTATGGGGGTGGGTTGGGACATTTCTTTCATCTGTTTCCTTGCACTACCTCGCAAACGCGGGAGACAGCGAAAAAAAAAAAGAAAAAAAAAGGTATATATGTATATGTCTGTGTGTGTATATATATGTATACATTGAGATGTATAGGTATGTATATTTGTGTGTGTGGATGTGTATTTATATACATGTGTATGGGGGTGGGTCGGGCCATTCTTTCGTCTGTTTCCTTGCGCTACCTCACTAACGTGGGAGACAGCGACAAAGTAAAATAAATAATTATATATATATATATATATATATATATATATATATATATATATATATATATATATATATATTTGCTTTGTCGCTGTCTCCCGCGTTTGTGAGGCAGCGCAAGGAAACAGACGAAAGAAATGGCCCAACCCACCCCCATACACATGTATATACATACGTCCACACATGCAAATATACATACCTACACAGCTTTCCATGGTTTACCCCAGATGCTTCACATGCCCTGATTCAATCCACTGACAGCACGTATACCACATCGATCCAATTCACTCTATTCCTTGCCCTCCTTTCACCCTCCTGCATGTTCAGGCCCCAATCACACAAAATCTTTTTCACTCCATCTTTCCACCTCCAATTTGGTCTCCCACTTCTCGTTCCCTCCACCTCCGACACATATATCCTCTTGGTCAATCTTTCCTCACTCATTCTCTCCATGTGCCCAAAACATTTCAAAACACCCTCTTCTGCTCTCTCAACCACGCTCTTTTTATTTCCACACATCTCTCTTACCCTTACGTTACTTACTCGATCAAACCAGCTCACACCACACATTGTCCTCAAACATCTCATTTCCAGCACATCCATCCTCCTGCGCACAACTCTATCCATAGCCCACGCCTCGCAACCATACAACATTGTTGGAACCACTATTCCTTCAAACATACCCATTTTTGCTTTCCGAGATAATGTTCTCGACTTTCATACATTCTTCAAGGCTCCCAGGATTTTCGCCCCCTCCCCCACCCTATGATCCACTTCCGCTTCCATGGTTCCATCTGCTGCCAGATCCACTCCCAGATATCTAAAACACTTTACTTCCTACAGTTTTTCTCCATTCAAACTTACCTCCCAATTGACTTGACCCTCAACCCTATGGTACCTAATAACCTTGCTCTTATTCACATTTACTCTTAACTTTCTTCTTTCACACACTTTACCAAACTCAGTCACCAGCTTCTGCAGTTTCTCACATGAATCAGCCACCAGCGCTGTATCATCAGCGAACAAAAACTGACTCACTTCCCAAGCTCTCTCATCCCCAACAGACTTCATACTTGCCCCTCTTTCCAAAACTCTTGCATTCACCTCCCTAACATCCCCATCCATAAACAAATTAAACAAACATGGAGACATCACGCACCCCTGCCGCAAACCTACATTCACTGAGAACCAATCACTTTCCTCTCTTCCTACACGTACACATGCCTTACATCCTCGATAAAAACTTTTCACTGCTTCTAACAACTTGCCTCCCACACCATATATTCTTAATACCTTCCACAGAGCATCTCTATCAACTCAATCATTGATTGAGAGGGTGAAGGCATGTACAGAGCATCAGATTGGGGAAGAGCAGTGTGGTTTCAGAAGTGGTAGAGGATGTGTGGATCAGGTGTTTGCTTTGAAGAATGTATGTGAGAAATACTTAGAAAAGCAAATGGATTTGTATATAGCATTTCTGGATCTGGAGAAGGCATATGATAGAGTTGATAGAGATGCTCTGTGGAATGGGAACTTCAGTGAAGGGCGTAAATGGGGAGGTGATAACAAGTGATGGTGATGTGAGAAGGAGATGGAATGAGTATTTTGAAGGTTTGTTGAATGTGTCTGATGACAGAGTGGCAGATATAGGGTGTTTTGGTCGAGGTGGTGTGCAAAGTGAGAGGGTTAGGGAAAATGATTTGGTAAACAGAGAAGAGGTAGTAAAAGCTTTGCGGAAGATGAAAGCCGGCAAGGCAGCAGGATTGGATGGTATTGCAGTGGAATTTATTAAAAAGGGGGGTGACTGTATTGTTGATTGGTTGGTAAGATTATTTAATGTATGTATGACTCATGGTGAGGTGCCTGAGGATTGGCGGAATGCGTGCATAGTGCCATTGTACAAAGGCAAAGGGGATAAGAGTGAGTGCTCAAATTACAGAGGTATAAGTTTGTTGAGTATTCCTGGTAAATTATATGGGAGGGTATTGATTGAGAGGGTGAAGGCATGTACAGAGCATCAGATTGGGGAAGAGCAGTGCGGTTTCAGAAGTGGTAGAGGATGTGTGGATCAGGTGTTTGCTTTGAAGAATGTATGTGAGAAATACTTAGAAAAGCAAATGGATTTGTATGTAGCATTTATGGATCTGGAGAAGGCATATGATAGAGTTGATAGAGATGCTCTGTGGAAGGCATTAAGAATATATGGTGTGGGAGGAAAGTTGTTAGAAGCAGTGAAAAGTTTTTATGGCTGTATTTATGGATGTATGGCATGTGTACGTGTAGGAAGAGAGGAAAGTGATTAGTTCTCAGTGAATGTAGGTTTGCGGAAGGGGTGTGTGATGTCTCCATGGTTGTTTAATTTGTTTATGGATGGGGTTGTTAGGGAGGTGAATGCAAGAGTTTTGGAAAGAGGGGCAAGTATGAAGTCTGTTGGGGATGAGAGAGCTTGGGAAGTGAGTCAGTTGTTGTTCGCTGATGATACAGCGCTGGTGGCTGATTCATGTGAGAAACTGCAGAAGCTGGTGACTGAGTTTGGTAAAGTGTGTGAAAGAAGAAAGTTAAGAGTAAATGTGAATAAGAGCAAGGTTATTAGGTACAGTAGGGTTGAGGGTCAATTCAATTGGGAGGTGAGTTTGAATGGAGAAAAACTGGAGGAAGTGAAGTGTTTTAGATATCTGGGAGTGGATCTGGCAGCGGATGGAACCATGGAAGCGGAAGTGGATCATAGGGTGGGGGAGGGGGCGAAAATTCTGGGAGCCTTGAAGAATGTGTGGAAGTCAAGAACATTATCTCGGAAAGCAAAAATGGGTATGTTTGAAGGAATAGTGGTTCCAACAATGTTGTATGGTTGCGAGGCGTGGACTATGGATAGAGTTGTGCGCAGGAGGATGGATGTGCTGGAAATGAGATGTTTGAGGACAATGTGTGGTGTGAGGTGGTTTGATCGAGTAAGTAACGTAAGGGTAAGAGAGATGTGTAGAAATAAAAAGAGCATGGTTGAGAGAGCAGAAGAGGGTGTTTTGAAATGGTTTGGTCACATGGAGAGAATGAGTGAGGAAAGATTGACCAAGAGGATATATGTGTCGGAGGTGGAGGGAACGAGGAGAAGAGGGAGACCAAATTGGAGGTGGAAAGATGGAGTGAAAAAGATTTTGTGTGATCGGGGCCTGAACATGCAGGAGGGTGAAAGGAGGGCAAGGAATAGAGTGAATTGGAGCGATGTGGTATACAGGGGTTGACGTGCTGTCAGTGGATTGAATCAAGGCATGTAAAGCGTCTGGGGTAAACCATGGAAAGCTGTGTAGGTATGTATATTTGCGTGTGTGGATGTGTGCATGTACATGTGTATGGGGGGGGGGGGGGGTTGGGCCATTTCTTTCGTCTGTTTCCTTGCGCTACCTCGCAAACGCGGGAGACAGCGACAAAGTATAAAAAAAAAAAAAAAAAAAAAAAAATATATATATATTACTACCTTACATCAAGGATGTAAGGCATGCATACAAGAAGGAAGAGAGGAAAAAGATTGGTTCTCAGTGAATGTCAGTTTGTGGCAGGGGTGCGTGATGTCTCTGTGGCTGTTTAATTTGTTTATGGATGGGGTGGTTAGGGATGTGAATGCAAGAGTTTTGGAAAGAGGGGCAAGTATGCAGTCTGCTGTGGATGAGAGGGCTTGGGAAGAGAGTCAGTTGTTGCTCGCTGATGATACAGCGCTGGTGACTGATTCGGGTGAGAAACTGCAGAAGTTGGTGACCGAGTTTGGTAAAGTGTGTGAAAGAAGAAAGTTGAGAGTAAATGTGAAAAAGAGCAAGGTTATTAGGTTCAGTAGGGTGGAGGGACAAGTTAAATGGGAGGTAAGTGTAAGTTTGGATGGAGAAAAACTGGAGGAAGTGAAGTGTTTTAGATATCTGGGAGTGGACTTGGCAGCGGATGGAACCATGGAAGCGGAAGCGAGTCCCAGGGTGAGAGAGGGGCCAAAGGTTCTGGGAGCATTGATGAATGTGTGGAAGGTGAAAATATTATCTCAGAGAACAAAAATGGGAATGTTTAAAGGAATAGTGGTTCCAACAATGCTATATGGTTGCGAGGCGTGGGCTACAGATAGGGTTGTGTGGAGGACGGTGGATGTGTTGGAAATGAAATGTTTGAGAACAATTTGTCGTGTGAGGTGGTTTGATCGAGTAAGTAATGATAGGGTGAGAGAGATGTGTGGTAATAAAAAGAGTGTGGTTGAGAGTGCAGAATAGGGTGTATTGAAATGGTTTGGTCACATGGAGAGAATGAGTGAGGAAAAATTGACAAAGAGCATATATGTGTCAGAGGTGAAGGGAACAAGGAGAAGTGGGAGTCCAAATTGGAAGTGGAAGGATGGAGTGAAAAAGATTTTGAGCGATCAGGGCCTGAACATACATGTATACATTAAAATGTATACGCATGTATATGTGCATGTGTGGGCGTTTATGTATATACACGTGTATGTGGGTGGGTTGGGCCATTCTTTGGTCCGTTTCCTTGTGCCACCCCGCTAACGCGGGAGACAGCGACTAAGTATAATAATAAAAAAATACAACCTGTCTATTGCTCCTACCAATTTCCCAAAAGGAGAAAGTTTATGTTTGTGGACAAAATATCAGCAGGTCATGAGTGGGTGAGACAGAAAGAAAAGACAGGTACTTGGGTCTAATGAAACCAGCTAAACCACTGAAGTGCTGGCTCACTATGCAATCATTAACCCTCCTGATACTGAGGGGTGCAGTATCAATAATGTACCTCCCTGGTTGGTGTCTGCCTACCAACTGTTACCTAATAAAAACATATAACAAACAATAAAAACCATAAACTAACCTTAATAAGGTCCAAATCATTAAGAGGAGGAGGTTTCTTCATTCCAAAGTCGTGTGGGATGAGAGTATAAAACCTGTTGGAACAGTCCAATAGTTGAACATTAGCTGCTGCACTAGATCCTGATGCTTCCCCATCAGTTTTTTTCTCTAGCTTCTCAATCAGGTCTAAGGCTTCAGAGAGAACTTTATATGCACTTTCAATCTGCTTCTTGCTCAGTTTTCCAAGGGGCATTTTCTTTACATCAATCTGAAAGTTTATACAGTTTTAAAATTGCATTCTTTTGTAACATCTATTTTTGTAACCACAGCAAAGTTTGGTAATGTAGTTTGCTAATGCAGTAGTATTAAAGTTTTGAAAGTGTGTGAGAGGAGAATGAACTGTTCAGGGTAAATGTAACAAAAGTAAGGTAATGCGAAAGGATGATGTAAATGTAATATGAATGACAAATAACTACATAAATTGAAGTCCTTAGGTACTTGGGAGTGAATATAGCCCTGGATGGAAACATGGGGCCTGGAGTGTGTCACTGGGTGGCAGATGAAGCTGAGGTCCTGGGTGCACCAAGTAAAAAGTGGAAGGAGAGGTCAGTACCTGTCTGGGTATAAAGGTGGTTAATTTATAGTTGTGGTATTCTCAACATTATGGTATGGAAGCGAGTTGGGCCCTAAAAGCAAAACAACACATGGGTGAACAAGTTGAAGATATGTCTGAGGATAATATGTAGTGTGAGGTTGACTGACTATGGAGTATCAACCTGGTTCAAACACATGGAGAACATGAGTAAAGACTGACTGACTAAGAGGATCTATATATCTGAGGTAAAGGTAGCAAGGAAAAGGGGAAGACCCACAAAGAGATGGAATGATGCAATGAAGGTTTTGAGGTTATGGGGTATAAACTCTCAGGAGACTGAGAAGCAAAGAGGGAATAGAATGAAATACATAGATGTAATATACCAAGAAGAGGGGCAATGAAGTGTCAGTGGGTTATACCAGGGAATATAAAGTGGTCAAGGCAAACCATGCAACAATCTGTGGGGCTTGGACATGCATGGCAGGCTCTGGATAGCTTGTGAATGTGTGCAACTGTGGCAGTTGTTTAACTATTTCTGATGCTATCTTGAGAGAGAGAGAGAATTTGTAATTACCCATTTGTACCATATGGGAAAGTAGTTTCTGTACTTGTAGGGCTGTCTCTTGGATGTTCTCTACTGGAGTATGAACATTTCAACTTATGTGTGCTGTCCTCATTGAATGCAACCTCTTTCACTTTTATTTCATTCATCCATCACTCTTATACTGGAAAAGCACTTCTTTACATCCTTCTTAACAAGTTTCTTACTTTGCTTTTTAGCTGAAATGGCACTTGCAGCTGAGTACCTCATCAAGGCCATCCCATTAACACTACATATATATATAGGATTCTTATGTTACGAATCCTCCTACTGGGAAGAATCATTAACTATGCACATGGATGACACAATCTTAAAATCATGGGATTAAATTAAACACCGGCATTAAAACTGCTTATAATCCAAGAACTAAAGGGTACAAAATAACAGAAGCACATTAATCAGGCACAAATCATTTATGTTAACACTGAACATGAGTTCAATATTCCAGGTAAGATTTCAAACCAGGTCTCTTTCCTTTATGACAATTTGACTCTAGCTACATGATTCAAGATACACTTAACCGTTGGACACTTCTATGACAAGTTACAATACTCTATGACACTCGAAACTAAATGACAGAGGCAGTTCAACACCATAGAGTTTCATATAGTGCCACTTTACACTGATCCTAAGCTATGGGCTTGAGACAGAGGGGAAAACCACTTACCTTGGCTGGCTACGGGGTAGAGAGGAAATCATGGCCCAGCTGGTGTCAGAGGTTTTTATTGCAGGGAGGAGCAAGCCAGGAGTGGCCTGCCCTGCCCTGCCCTGCTGCCCTAGTGTCAGGTTGTTGTTCGCTGATGATACAACGCTGGTGGCTGATTCGGGTGAGAAACTGCAGAAGCTAGTGACTGAGTTTGGTAAAGTGTGTGAAAGAAGAAAGCTGAGAATGAGTGTAAATAAGAGCAAGGTTATTAGGTACAGTAGGGTTGAGGGACAAGTTAATTGGGAGGTAAGTTTCAATGGACACAAACTGGAGGAAGTGAAGTGTTTTAGATATCTGGGAGTGGATTTAACAGTGGATGGAACCACAGAAGCGGAAGCAAGTCACAGGGTGGGGGAGGGGGCAAAGGTCCTGGGAGCATTTAAGAATGTGTGGAAGGCGAGAAAATTATCTCGGAAAGCAAAAATGGGTATGTTTGAAGGAATATTGGTTCCAACAATGTTATATGGTTGTGAGGCATGAGCTATAGATAGGGTTGTGCAGAGGAGAGTGGATGTGTTGGAAATGAGATGCTTGAGGATAATATGTGGTGTGAGGTGGTTTGATCGAGTAAGTAGTGAAAGGGTGAGAGAAATGTGTGGTAATAAAAAGAGTGTTGTTGAGAGAGCAGAGGAGGGTGTATTGAAATGGTTTGGTCACATAGAGAGAATGAGTGAGGAAAGATTGACAAAGAGGATATATGTGTCAGAGGTGGAGGGAACAAGAAGTGGGAGACCAAATTGGAGGTAGAAGGATGGAGTGAAAAAGTTTTGAGAGATCGGGGCCTGAACATACAGGAGGGTGAAGGGCGTGCAAGGAATAGAGTGAATTAGAACGATGTGGTATACTGGGGTCGACGTGCTGTCATTGGATTGAACCAGAGTGTGTGAAGCATCTGGGGTAAACCATGGAAAATATTGTGGGGCATGGATAAGGAAAGGGAGCTGTGGATTCAAAGCATACACATGAAAGCTAGAGACTGAGTGTGAACGAATGTGGCCTTTGTTGTCTTTTCCTTGTGCTACCTCGCTAATGGAGGAGACAGCGACAAAGTTTAATAAATGAATAATATATATATTTATTTATTTATTATACTTTGTCGCTGTCTCCCGCGTTAGCGAGGTAACGCAAGGAAACAGACGAAAGAATGGCCCAACCCACCAACATACACATGTATATACATTCCTATGGGTCCACGGGAAAATGAAACACGAAAAGTTCCCAAGTGCACTTTCGTGTAATAATCACATCATCAGGGGAGATACAAGAGAGAAATATAACAGTCAGTTGATATACATCGGGGAGACGAAGCTAGGACGCCATTTGGTAAACATGTTTACCAAATGGCATCCTAGCTTCGTCTCCTCGATGTATATCAACTGACTTATATTTCTCTCTTGTATCTCCCCTGATGATGTGATTATTACATGAAAGTGCACTTGGGAACTTTTCGTGTTTCATTTTCCCCGTGGACTCATAGGAATAAAATCTTGATCACGCGCAAAATTGTGATCCTTCCCAACATGTATATACATGCACGTCCACACATGCACATATACTTACCTATACATCTCAACTTATACATATATATACACATGTACATAATTCATACTGTCTGCCCTTATTCATTCCCGTGCCACTCCGCCTCACATGAAATGAAAACCCCCTCCCCCCCGCATGTGCACGAGGTAGCACTAGGAAAAGACAACAAAGGCTACATTCGTTCACACTCAGTCTCTAGCTTTGTGTATGCACTGAATCCACAGCTCCCTTTCCTTATCCAGGCCCCACAAAATTTTCCATGGTTTACCCCAGATGCTTCACACACCCTGGTTCAATCCAATGACAGCACGTCCACCCCGGTACACCACATCGTTCTAATTCACTCTATTCCTTGCACACCTTTCACCCTCCTGCATGTTCAGGCCCCGATCACTCAAAATCTTTTTCGCTCCATCTTTCCACCTCTGATTTGGTCTCCCACTTCTCGTTCCCTCCACCTCTGACAAATATATCCCCTTTGTCAATCTTTCCTCACTCATTCTCTCCATGTGACCAAACCATTTCAAAACACCCTCTTCTGCTCTCTCAACCACACACTTTTTAAAAATTGCCATACATCTCTTACCCTTTCAATACTTACTCGATCAAACCACCTCACACCACATATTGTCCTCAAACATCTCATTTCCAGCATATCCACCCTCCCCTGCACAACTCTATCTATAGCCCACACCTCGCAACCATATAACATTGTTGGAACCACTATTCCTTCGAACATACCCATTTTTGCTTTCCGAGATAATGTTCTTGCCTTCCACACATTTTTCAATGCTCCCAGAACTTTCGCCTCCTCCCCCACCCTAAGATTCACTTCAGCTTCCATGGTTCCATCCGCTGCCAAATCCACTCTCAGATATCTTAAACACTTCACCTTCCACTAGTTTTTCTCCATTCAAACTTACCTCCCAATTGACTTGTCCCTCAACCCTACTGTATCCAATAACCTTGCTCTTATTCACATTTACTCTCAGCTTTCTTCTTTCACACACTTTACCAAACTCAGTCACCAGCTTCTGCAGTTTCTCACATGAATCAGCTACCAGTGCAGTATCATCAGCGAACAACAACTGACTCACTTCCCAAGCTCTCTCATCCATAACAGACTGCATACTTGCCCCTCTCTCCAAAACTTTTGCATTCACCTCCCTAACAACCCCATCCATAAACAAATTAAACAACCATGGAGACATCACACACCCCTGCTGCAAACCGACATTCACTGAGAACCAATCACTTTCCTCTCTTCCTACTCGTACACATGCCTTACATCCTCGATAAAAACTTTTCACTGCTTCTTACAACTTGCCTCCCACACCATATATTTTTAATACCTTCCACACAGCATCTCTATCAACTCTATCATATGCCTTCTCCAGATCCATAAATGCTACATACAAGTCCATTTGCTTTTCTGAGTATTTCTCGCATACATTCTTCAAAGCAAACACCTGATCCACACATCCTCTACCACTTCTGAAGCCACACTGCTCTTCCCCAATCTGATGCTCTGTACATGCCCTCACCTTCTCAATCAATACCCTCCCATAAAGTTTCCCAAGAATACTCAACAAACTTATACCTCTGAAATTTCAGCACTCACCTTTATCCCCTTTGCTTTTGTACAATGGCACTATGCAAGCATTCCGCCAATCCTCAGGCACCTCACCACGAGTCATACATACATTAAATAACCTAACCAACCAGTCAACAACACAGTCACCCCCTTTTTTAATAAATTCCACTGCAATACCATCCAAACCTGCTGCCTTGCCGGCTTTCATCTTCCACAAAGCTTTTACTACCTCCTCTCTGTTTACCAAATCATTCTTCCTAACCCTCTCACTTTGCACACCACCTCGACCAAAACACCCTATGTCTGCCACTCTATCATCAAACACAGTGAACAAACCTTCAAAATACTCACCCCATCTCCTCACATCACCACTACTTGTTATCACCTCCCCATTAGCCCCCTTCATTGATGTTCCCATTTGTTCCCTTATCGTATGCACTTTATTTACCTCCTTCCAAAAATCTTTTTATTCTCCCTAAAATTTAATGATACTCTCTCACCCCAACTCTCATTTGCCCTCTTTTTCACCTCTTGCACCTTTCTCTTGATCTCCCGCCTCTTTCTTTTATGCATCTCCCAGTCATTTGCATTATTTCCCTCCAAAAATCATCCAAATACCTCTCTCTTCTTTCACTAATAATCTTTCTTCTTCATCCCACCACTCACTACCTTTTCTAATCTGCCCACATCCCATGCTTCTCATGCCACAAGCATCTTTTGCACAAGCCATCACTGCTTCCCTAGATACATCCCATTCTTTCCCACTCCCCTTACGTCCTTTGTTCTAACCTTTTTCCATTCTGTACTCAGTCTCTCCTGGTACTTCCTCACACAAGTCTCCTTCCCAAGCTCACTTACTCTCACCACTCTCTTCACCCCAACATTCTCTCTTCTTTTCTGAAAACCTCTACAAATCTTCACCTTTGCCTACACAAGATAATGATCAGACATCCCTCCAATTGCACCTCTCAGCGCATTAACATCCAAAAGTCTCTCGCAAGCCTATCAATTAACACGTAATCCAATGATGCTCTCTGGCCATCTCTCCTACTTACATGCGTATACTTACGTAAATCTCTCTTTTTAAACCAGGTATTCCCAATCACCGGTCCTTTTTTAGCGCACAAATCTACAAGCTCTTCACCATTTCCATTTTCAACACTGAACACCCCAGGTACACTAATGTTTCCCTCAACTGCCACATTACTCACCTTTGCATTCAAATCACCCACCACTATAACCAGATCTCGTGCATCAAAACAACTAACACACTCACTCAGCTGCTCCCAAAACACTTGCTTTTCATGATCTTTCTTCTCATGCCCAGGTACATATGCACCAATAACAGTGTATGCTATATTATAGTGCATAATAGTGTATGCTATATTAATGGTATGCTGTTTCAAGTACAGTCCTCAAAAATAAATTAAGTTGAGGGAAATCTTTTGTCAGGAATATAGACCCCTGTCCTGCATAATACTAATGGCAACAGATATCAAAAAAGCATTTGAAGGGAGGCAAGATGGCTCAAGAAAACTTACTCATTACTTATGGTACAATGATGCACTAATATAATGTGTATAATAATCTACATACCACAGTCATGCAATTACTGCAGTATGATAATTCTATCAGACTGTGAAGGAAAGAAATGGGGGTATAACAGGCTGAACTGCTTTCTTGTCTATTTGTAGTTGGCTGACCATGAACAAACCTTGCTTTGGGAAGCAGAGGTACAATATATATAACTGAAAAAAAGATGTATTGATACACTACAGAAAGTCCATGTTTCGCTTCAATATACTGGATGTGGCTTGACATATATTTGAGTAAACTGATACGCCCAATGTAAATGGGAATCAAGATAAAAATGTTAGGCTAACAGACAAACTTGAGGAGATTATGGCAAACCTTAAATCTTGCATTTATCTAGAGAATGAAAGAACCGATGACCCACTAAAGCTTCATCTAAGAAGTCCAATGAGAATGACAAAGTTTTTCCAGCATATTTCATAAAAAACTCTGGAATGTGAATATATCCAAAAACCTCATACATGAAAACTAAATATTTTAGCATGATCAAAAGCTCCCATTTACTTTCTGTTGCATTTCTAGCATTATGCAATTCCATTATTGCCAACAGACAAGCAAGGGAAAAATTTCTTGGGTACTTTGCTGAAGCAGGACACATTTAGGGAACTTAAAATACTGTGGAGATGGCATGCCAACCCCAGTACTCACCTCAAATTCTATCAGAAATACCACAGGGATGGCATGCCATCCCCAGTACTCACCTCAAATTCTATTAGTGATTTTTTCATTGTATCCACATCAAAGATGAGAGCAACAAACTCCTGAACAGCCTTTGGTAACTTGCTTTTCAATCCTGGTATGAGAGGTACTGCCGACTCATTATCCTATTAAATAACAAGCAAGTTTCAATTAAACAGTATCTATTTTTTATATTATTATTATACTTTGTCACTGTCTCCCGCATTAACAAGGTAGCACAAGGAAACAGATGAAAGAATAGCCCAACCCAACCACATATACATGTATATACATAAACAGTATCTATAAAAAAGATTTCCTTTTATCACACTAGAATAGCCCAACCCAACCACATATACATGTATATACATAAACAGTATCTATAAAAAAGATTTCCTTTTATCACACTTGATCACCTTTTCCTGCTAAGCGAGGTAGTGCCAGAAACAGACAAAGAAAGGCAGCATCCACTCATTTACATTTCTTTATTAATCTATTATACTTTGTCGCTGTCTCCTGTGTTAGTGAGGCAGCACAAGGAAACAGATGAAAGAATGGCCCAACCCACCCACATGCATATGTATATACATACATGCCCACACACACACATATGCATACCAATACATTTCAACATATACATACACAGATATATACATATATACACATGTACATATTCATACTTGCTGCCTTTATTTATTCCCGTCATCACCTTGCCACACATGAAATAGCATCCCCCTCTCCCCCCAAGAGGTAGTGCCAGGAAAAGAGAACAAAGGCCACATTCGTTCACACTCAGTCTCTAGCTGTCAAGTGTAATGCACCGAAACCACACCTCCCTTTCCATATCCAGGCCCCACAAAACTTTCCACTGTTTACCCCAGACGCTTCACATGCCCTGGTTCAATCCATTGACAGCACATCGACCCCGGTATACCACATCATTCCAATTCACTCTATTCCTTGCATGCCTTTCACCCTTCTGTATGTTCAGGCCCCAATGGCTTAAAATCTTTTTCATTCCATCCTTCCAGCTCCAATTTGGTCTCCCACTTCTCATTCTCTCCACCTCTGACAAATATATCCCCTTGATAAATCTTTCCTCACTCATTCTCTCCAAGTGACCAAACCATTTCAATGTACCCTCTTCTGCTCTCACAACCACACTCTTTTTATTACCACACATCTCTCTTATGCTTTCATTACTTACTCAACCACACCATCTCACACTGCATACTGTCCTCAAACATCTCATTTCTAACACATCCACCCTCCTCAGCATAACCCTATCTATAGCCCAAGCCTCACAACCATATAACATTGTTGGAACCACTACTCTTTCAAACATACCCATTTTTGCTCTCCGAGATAATGTTCTTGCCTTCCACACATTCTTCAACACTCCCAGAACCTTCGCCCCCTCCCCCACCGTGACTCACTTCCGCTTCCATGGATCCATCCGCTGCCAAATCCACTCCCAGATATCTAAAGCATTTCACTTCCTCCAGTTTTTCTCCATTCAAACTTACCTCCCAATTGATTTGTCCCTAAACCCTACTGAACCTAATAACCTTGCTCTTATTCACATTTACTTTCAGCTTTCTTCTTTCACAAACTTTACCAAACTCAGTCACCAGCTTCTGCAGTTTCTCATCCAAATCAACCACCAGGGCTGTATCATTTACATATAAATATATTCACATACACCACCTCACACCACATATTGTCCTCAAACATTTCATTTCCAACATATCCACCTTCCTCCAAACAACCCTATCTATAGCTTATGCCTTGCAACCATACAATATTGTTGGAAATTCTATTCCTTCGAAAATACTCATTTTTGCTCTATAAAATAATGTTCTCTCTTGCCACACCTTCTTCACTCCAAGATCCTTCGGCCCCTCCCCCACCCTAAGATTCACTTCCACTTCCATGGTCATTCCCAGATATCTAAAACACTTTACTTCCTCCAATTTCTCTCCATTCAAACTTACATCCCAACTTCCTTGTCCCTCAACCTTGCTGAACCTAATAACCTTGCTTTTATTCACATTCACTCTCAACTTTCTCCTTTCACACAATTCCAAACTCAGTCATCAACTTCTGCAGTTTCTCACTCGAATCAGCCATAATTGGTCTATCTTCGGCAAACAGCAAGTGAATCACTTCCCAGGACCTCTCATTCCCAACAGACTGCATACTTGCTCCTCTCTCCAAAACTCTTGCATCAAACAGCAAGTGAATCACTTCCCAGGACCTCTCATTCCCAACAGACTGCATACTTGCTCCTCTCTCCAAAACTCTTGCATTTACTTCCCCTACCACCCCATCCATAAACAAATCAAACAACTATGGTGACATCACACACCCCTGCCACACACTGACCTTCACTGGGAACCAATCGCTCTCCTCTCTTCCTACTTGCACACATGCTTTACACCCTTGATAAAAACTTCTCACTGCTTCTAGCAGCTTCTCACACCAAATATTCTTAAGACCTTTCACAAAGCATCTCTATCAACCTTATCATATGCCTTCTCCAAATCCATAAATACCACAAAGATATCCATCTGTTTTTCTAAGTATTTTTCAAACACATTCTTCAATGCAAACACCTGATCCATACATCCTCTACCACTTCTGAAACCACATTGCTCCTCCCCAATCTGATGCTCTGTACATTCCTTCACCCTCTCAATCGATAACCTCCCATACAATTTTCCAGAAATTCTCAACAAACTTATGCCTCTGCAGTTTGTACACTCACTTTTAACCCCTTTGCCTTTGTACAATGTCACTAGGCATGCATTCTGCCAATCTTCAGACACCTCACCATGATCCATACATAATATGAAATATCCTTACCAACCAAACAACAACACAGTCACCCTCTTTCTTAACAAATAATTCAACTGCAATACCATCCAAAACTGCCGCCTGGCCAGATTTCATCTTCCACAAAGCTTTCAATACCTCTTCTCTCTTAACCAAACCATTCTCCTGGACCCCTCTCACTTCAAACACCACCCCAAACAAAACACCCTACATCTGCCACTATCATCAGCCATAATCGACAAACCTTCAAAACTCACTCCATCTCCTCACTTCATCACTACCTGTATCACATCCTCCCTTGCCTCCTTCACTGATGTTCCCATTTGTTTTCATGTCTTAAGCATGTTATTTACCTCCTTCTAAAACACTTTATTCTCCCTAAAGTTTAATGATACTCTCTCATCCCAACTCTCAGTTGCCCTCTTTCCTTGCACCTTCCTCTTGACCTCCTGCCACTTTCTTTTATACATCTCCCAGTCATTTGCACTCCTTCCTTACAAGGATCATCCAAACACCTTTCTTTTCCCTTCCAATAACAACTTTACTTCATCATCCTACCACTCACTACCCTTTCTAATCTGCCATCTTTTCATGATACATGCATCTTCTGCACATGCTATCAGTGCTTCCCTGAATACATCCCATTCCTCACCCACTCCCCTTATATCATTTGCTTTTACCTTTTGCCATTCTACACTCAATCTTCTACACTCAATCTCTCCTGGTACTTCCTCACACAAGTGTCCTTTCCAAGTTCACTTACTCTCACCATTCTCTTCTCCCTTACATTTTCTCTTCTTTTTCGAAAACCTCTACAAATCTTCACATTTGCCTTCACAAGATAGTGATCAAACATCCCACCAGCTGCCTCTGTCAGCACAATAACATCCAAAAGTGTCTCTTTTACATGGCTATCAATTAACTAATCTAATAATGCCCTCTGATCATCTTTCCTACTTACATATGTATACTTATGATGTATATCTCTCTTTTAAACCAGGTATTCCCAATCACCAGTCTTCAGCACACAACTTCAAAAGCTCTTCACTATTTCCATTCACAACAATGAATATCCCAAGTGCAGCAGTTATTCCTCAACTGCCACATTACTCACCTTCAAATATAAATCACCAATAACTCATACCCGGTCTTGTATACCAAAGCTGCTGACACACTCACTCAGCTGCTCCCAAAATACTTGTCTCTCATGATCAGTTTTACCCACATCAATCAAGAATTTACTTTCCTACACTATCACACATTCCCACAACTGCTTCACGAGTAGTGCGACTTCTTCCTTAGCTCTTGTGCTCTCATCAACCCCTGACTTTACTCCTAAGACTTTTCCAAGCTATTCTTCCCCTTTTGCTCTTGAACTTCATTTCACTCATATCCAGAACATCCAGGTTTCTTACCTCAGACATACTACCTATCTCTCCTTTCTTCTCACCTTGGTTACATCCACACACATTCAGACACCCTAATCTGAGCCTTTGAGGAGGATGAGCACTCCCTGCTTGAGTCCTTCTGTTTCAGCTTTTATAAACTGAAATACAAGGAAGGGAGGGTTTCCAGCCCCCATTCCCATCCCCTTGCCTCCCTTTAATCGCCTTCTACGACAAGCTGGGAACACGTGGGAAGTATTCTTCCTCCCCTATCCCCATACATATTCGCCATTTCCCATGTTAAAAAGGTAGTGTTATGAACAGAAGACTGAGCCTAAGAGGGAAAATCCTCACTTGGAACCCTTCTCTGTTCCTTCCTTTGGAAAAGTTAAAACTGAAGAGGAGGATTTCCTGCCCCCACTCCCTCCCCTTTTAGTCACCTTTTACTAAACACAGGGAGTACATGGGAAGTATTCTTTCTCTCCTATATGTACATGCACCTTAACCTAAGCCAGATTCCCATTTTATTGACTAACTAACCCAGGACTATGCACAACAGACATACCTAAACCATTCTCACCCTTGAGCTTAGTTACACTCAGGGATAAAAATGCAGGGTTCCTCTCCTCAAACACACAAGCTATCTCCCCCTTCTCATCCTACTTACATCCACACACATTCAGACACCCTAGCCTGAGCCTTCATGGAGAATCAGCATTCCACGCTTGGGTCATTCATCAGTTCCAAATTTAAAAAGTGAAATACAGGATGGCAGAGCTTTCAGTTCCCCATTTAAACCCACTCTAGTTCCCTTTTACAACATGCAGTGAATATAAAGTAAGCAGTCTTTCTCCTCTATCCCTAAGAATAGGAGACAAAGATGACCTAAATATATTCAAAGTAGTTCTACATGGCATCTCAAATCACAAGATAATTTCTTCTATACATCTAATTGCTTCACACCCCCTTTTACAACACTCAGGGAATATGTGAGAAGCAATCTTTCTCCCCTATCCCTTTTTCACTTAAGTAACATCATGAGCAGACAATGTCCTCAAGTGCACACATGTGGTCTCTACATGACAGGCATAAGTAAAAAGATCAGAAACTAACAAGCAAAACTAAGGACTACAAACTATATGATAGTTTATACCTACCTGGCCATAATCAATATCCAAAGGATACCAACAACCAGGCACTTTCTTGTAGTTGTCAGTATTGAAACGATTGCCAGTTTTCTCCTCATATAAAGCTTCAAACTGTGTGATGGCATCATTAAGGTCCTCTCGTTCCTCTAGCTTGTGGTTGCCAATGGTAGTTCCAATGCGACCCCATGAGCGAAACACCCACCACCTTTACAGACCATAGGTATCATATTAGCTTCACATATTCATCTCCCCAGCTACCAGCCTTATGAAAGGGAGATCAAATACACATTCAACATAGCATAAAAATAAATCATTTTGCAAACACAGTGCAAAGGACAGACAAAAAAAAAAAAAAAAATGGCCAGAATCATTCACATCCACTCTCCCGCTGTCACGGGGAAACCTTACATACAGATATATAAATATACAAGGTATATCACTAGTGTGTTAGTTATGAAGGTCTATACCCTGAGAGAACAATAAAAGTACATTTAGCAAGGATTTGTTTTTTATGGGGATAGGGGAGAAAGACAGTGCAAGGAACAGACAAAAAAAAAAAATGGCCAGAATCATTCACATCCACTCTCCCGCTGTCATGGGGAAACCTTACATACAGATATATAAATATACAAGGTATATCACTAGTGTGTTAGTTATGAAGGTCTATACCCTGAGAGAAAAATAAAAGTACATTTAGCAAGGATTTGTCTTTTATGGGGATAGGGGAGAAAGAGTTGTGCACAGGAGGATGGATGTGCTGGAAATGAGATGTTTGAGGACAATGTGTGGTGTGAGGTGGTTTGATCAAGTAAGTAACGTAAGGGTAAGAGAGATGTGTGGAAATAAAAAGAGCGTGGTTGAGAGAGCAGAAGAGGGTGTTTTGAAATGGTTTGGGCACATGGAGAGAATGAGTGAGGAAAGATTGACCAAGAGGATATATGTGTCGGAGGTGGAGGGAACGAGGAGAAGTGGGAGACCAAATTGGAGGTGGAAAGATGGAGTGAAAAAGATTTTGTGTGATCAGGGCCTGAACATGCAGGAGGGTGAAAGGAGGGCAAGGAATAGAGTGAATTGGATCGATGTGGTATACCGGGGTTGACGTGCTGTCAGTGGATTGAATCAGGGCATGTGAAGCGTCTGGGGTAAACCATGGAAAGCTGTGTAGGTATGTATATTTGCGTGTGTGAACGTATGTATATACATGTGTATGGGGGTGGGTTGGGCCATTTCTTTCATCTGTTTCCTTGCGCTACCTCACAAACGCGGGAGACAAAATAAAGGGGGGGGGGGAAGAATACATCCAGGCCCCAAAGAACTTTCCATGGTTTACCCAGACGCTTCACATGCCCTGGTTCAGTCCATTGACAGCACGTCGACCCCGGTATACCACATCGTTCCAATTCACTCTATTCCTTGCATGCCTTTCACCCCCCTGCATGTTCAGGCCCCAAACACTCAAAATCTTTTGCACTCCATCTTTCCCCCTCCAATTTGATCTCCCACTTCTCCTCGTTCCCTCCACCTCTGACACATATATCCTCTTGGTCAATCTTTCCTCATTCATTCTCTCCATGTGACCAAACATTTCAAAACACCCTCTTCTGCTCTCTCAACCACACTCTTTTTATTACCACACATCTCTCTTACCCTATTATTACTTACTTGATCAAACCCCCTCACACCACATATTGTCCTCAAACATCTCATTTTCAGCACATCCACCCTCCTCCGCACACCTCTATCCATAGCCCACGCCTTGCAACCATATAACATTGTTGGAACCACTATTCCTTCAAACATACCCATTTTTGCTTTCCGCGATAATGTTCTCAACTTCCACACATTCTTCAACGCTCAGAGAATTTTCACCCCCTCCCCCACCCTATGATTCATTTCCACTTCCATGGTTCCATCCGCTGCCAAATCCACTCCCAAATATCTAAAACTCTTCACTTCCTCCAGTTTTTCTCCATTCAAACTTACCTCCCAATTGACTTGAACCTCAACCCTACTGTACCTAATAACCTTGCTCTTATTCACATTCACTCTCAGCTTTCTTCTTTCACACACTTTACCAAACTCAGTCACTAGCTTCTGCAGTTTCTCACATGAATCAGCCACCAGCGTTGTATCATTAGCAAACAACAACTGACTCACTTCCCAAGCTCTCTCATCCACAACAGACTGCATACTTGCCCCTCTTTCCAAAACTCTTGCATTCACTTCCCTATATACCCCACCCATAAACAAATTAAACAACCATGGAGACATCACACAACCCTGCCGCAAACCTACATTCACTGAGAACCAATCACTTTCCTCTCTTCCTACACGTACACATGGATTACATCCTCGATAAAAACTTTTCACTGCTTCTAACAACATGCCTCGTACACCATATATTCTTAATACCTTCCACAGAGCATCTCTATCAACTCTATCATATGCCTTCTCCAGATCCATAAATGCTACATACAAATCCATTTGCTTTTTTAAGTATTTCTCACATACATTCTTCAAAGCAAACACCTGATCCACACATCCTCTGCCACTTCTGAAACCACCCTGCTCTTTCCCAATCTGATGCTCTGTACATGCCTTCACCCTCTCAATCAATACCCTCCCATAAAATTTTCCAGGAATACTCAACAAACCTATACCTCTGTAATTTGAGCACTCACTTTTATCCCCTTTGCCTTTGTACAATGGCACTATGCAAGCATTCCGCCAATCCTCAGGCACCTCACCATGAATCATACATACATTAAATAACCTTACCAACCAGTCAACAATACAGTCACCCCCTTTTTTAATAAATTCCACTGCAATACCATCCAAACCCGCTGCCTTGCCAACTTTCATCCGCAAAGCTTTTACTACCTCTTCTCTGTTTACCAAATCATTTTCCCTAACCCTCTCACTTCGCACACCACCTCGACCAAAACACCCTATATCTGCCACTCTATCATGAAACACATTCAACAAACCTTCAAAATACTCACTCCATCTCCTTCTCACATCACCACTACTTGTTATCACCTCCCCATTAACCCCTTCACTTAAGTTCCCATCTCAACGTATACATATATATATAATCACACAGACATATACATATATACACATGCACATAATTCATAGTCTGCCTTTATTCATTCCCATCGCCACCCCACAACACTTCTCGTTCCCTCCACCTCTAGGGATATACATATAAGGATACATTTTTTTTTTTTTTTTTTTTTTTTTGCTTTGTCGCTGTCTCCCGTGTTTGCGAGGTAGCGCAAGGAAACAGACGAAAGAAATGGCCCAACCCACCCCCATACACATGTATATACATACTTCCACACACGCAAATATACATACCTACACAGCTTTCCATGGTTTACCCCAGACGCTTCACATGCCCTGATTCAATCCACTGACAGCACGTCAACCCCGGTATACCACATTGATCCAATTCACTCTATTCCTTGCCCTCCTTTCACCCTCCTGCATGTTCAGGCCCCAATCACATGGATACACATATACATACATTTACATATTAACAGATACATATATAAATAAAACGACACACAGGCATCTACATATATACACATGTATATATTCATACTTAGTGAAAGCTTTGCGGAAGATGAAAGCTGGCAAAGCAGTAGGTTTGGATGGTATTGCAGTGGAATTTATTAAAAAAGGGGGTGACTGTATTGTTGACTGGTTGGTAAGGTTATTTAATGTATGTATGACTCATGGTGAGGTGCCTGAGGATTGGCAGAATGCGTGCATAGTGCCATTGTACAAAGGCAAAGGGGATAAGAGTGAGTGCTCAAATTACAGAGGTATAAGTTTGTTGAGTATTCCTGGTAAATTATATGGGAGGGTATTGATTGTGAGGGTGAAGGCATGTACAGAGCATCAGATTGGGGAAGAGCAGTGTGGTTTCAGAAGTGGTAGAGGATGTGTGAATCAGGTGTTTGCTTTGAAGAATGTATGTGAGAAATACTTAGAAAAGCAAATGGATTTGTATGTAGCATTTATGGATCTGGAGAAGGCATATGATAGAGTTGATAGAGATGCTCTGTGGAAGGTATTAAGAATATATGGTGTGGGAGGAAAGTTGTTAGAAGCAGTGAAAAGTTTTTATTCGAGGATGTAAGGCATGTGTACGTGTAGGAAGAGAGGAAAGTGATTGGTTCTCAGTGAATGTAGGTTTGCGGCAGGGGTGTGTGATGTCTCCAAGGTTGTTTAATTTGTTTATGGATGGGGTTGTTAGGGAGGTAAATGCAAGAGTTTTGGAAAGAGGGGCAAGTATGAAGTCTGTTGGGGATGAGAGAGCTTGGGAAGTGAGTCAGTTGTTGTTCGCTGATGATACAGCGCTGGTGGCTGATTCATGTGAGAAACTGCAGAAGCTGGTGACTGAGTTTGGTAAAGTGTGTGGAAGAAGAAAGTTAAGAGTAAATGTGAATAAGAGCAAGGTTATTAGGTACAGTAGGGTTGCGGGTCAAGTCAATTGGGAGGTGAGTTTGAATGGAGAAAAACTGGAGGAAGTGAAGTGTTTTAGATATCTGGGAGTGGATCTGGCAGCGGATGGAACCATGGAAGCGGAAGTGGATCATAGGGTGGGGGAGGGGGCGAAAATTCTGGGGGCCTTGAAGAATGTGTGGAAGCCGAGAACATTATCTCGGAAAGCAAAAATGGGTATGTTTGAAGGAATAGTGGTTCCAACAATGTTGTATGGTTGCGAGGCGTGGGCTATGGATAGAGTTGTGCGCAGGAGGATGGATGTGCTGGAAATGAGATGTTTGAGGACAATGTGTGGTGTGAGGTGGTTTGATCGAGTGAGTAACGTAAGGGTAAGAGAGATGTGTGGAAATAAAAAGAGCATGGTTGAGAGAGCAGAAGAGGGTGTTTTGAAGTGGTTTGGGCACATGGAGAGGATGAGTGAGGAAAGATTGACCAAGAGGATATATGTGTCGGAGGTGGAGGGAGCAAGGAGAAGAGGGAGACCAAATTGGAGGTGGAAAGATGGAGTGAAAAAGATTTTGTGTGATCGGGGCCTGAACATGCAGGAGGGTGAAAGGAGGGCAAGGAATAGAGTGAATTGGAGCGATGTGGTATACCGGGGTTGACGTGCTGTCAGTGGATTGAATCAAGGCATGTGAAGCGTCTGGGGTAAACCATGGAAAGCTGTGTAGGTATGTATATTTGCGTGTGTGGACGTATGTATGTACATGTGTATGAGGGGGGGTTGGGCCATTTCTTTCGTCTGTTTCCTTGCGCTACCTCGCAAACGCGGGAGACAGCGACAAAGTATAAAAAAAAAAAAAAAAAATATTCATACTTGCTTGCCTTCATCATTCCTGACACTACCCTGCCCCACAGGAAAACAACATCACTATTCCACTGCTTCAGCAAGGTAGTGCCAGGAAAACAGACAAAAAAGGCCACATTCGTTCACACTCAGTCTCTAGCTGTCATGTGTAATGCACCAAAACCACAGCTCCCTGTCCACATCCTGGCCCCCACAGACCTTTCCATGGTTTACCCCAGATGATTCACACGCCCTGATTCTGTCCAGTACACCACATCATTCCAGTTCACTCTACTCCTTGCAAGCCTCTCACTCTCCTGCATGTTCAGGCTCCAATAGCTTACTGAATAATTTAAAAAATATATCAACTGAAAACAAAATGTTTTTTTATTACACTCACTTTAGGATACATAATTTCAATAATAATCTATTATTCATCAGAGAAATGGTTCAAGATACTTACTAGTTTTCAAATAACAGTGCAAAGAAAAGTGCATTCATCTAAAATACAAAAGAAAATATGACTACTTGAGAATATTTTCAGGTTCCCTTATTTAACTGAAACAACTAAGTATTTTAACCAATCAGCAATGACAACCATTTATTTCAGTATTAATAATCTTTAAAACTCCAACTGCACTAGATTTATTGGAGTCTGCCGGCAAAAGGTTACATCACAGTGAAAAGTCACATTTTCCAAAGCTGTAATGTTAGAAGTACACTCTTGTCAAAGAACTTCTCACTCCAAAGGAATCTACATTTCCATGCTACACAAAATAATGCAGCCTTGGGCTGCAGGAACTTATAAAAAGAGGTCCCAGGTAACATCACGACACTTTCATTGAAGTTGGTGCTAGAGCAATTATAAATAAGGTTAAATAAAGTAACTTTAATTACCTGTTGTTTTTCATCACCAAATTGTTTGGTTGATGCACCAAATGCATATTCAGCATAAGTGATTCTACCACAGTAATTGACGTATCAAGACCTGGGTATGAAAGCTGGCAGTACAAGATCAGAGCACTTCTAAACGGTGTAGAAAGGAAAAACTAACCTGCGTTTATTATCAGCTTCTAGAACCTGAAGTTTGTAGTATGAGTTTGTTCCTCTCACTATATCAACCAAGCCAAGAACACAGTTGTAGATATTACTCCCACGCTGCAAAAAAGGAACTTTACTTCAAAACTTTTATCAATATGTAACAATCAATATTATCAGTATCAGGACTTTAAAAAAAATCAATAATATGACTAATGTTGATGAATTGTATCAGCAGCTTAAATATATAAAACACTAGATTATATCCTGAGGGATGGGGAGAAAGAATATTTCCCAAGTACTCCCTGTGTGTCGCAGAAGGCGACTATAGGGGGCAGGAGCGGGAGCTGGAAACCCTCCCCTCCTTGTATTTCAATTGTAAAAAGGGGAAACAGATGAAGGACTCAAGCAGTGAGTGCTCATCCTCCTCGGAGGCTCAGATTGGGGTGTCTGAATGAATGTGGATGTAACCAAGATGAGAAGAAAGGAGAGACAGGTAGTATGTTTGAGGAAAGAAACCTGGATGTTTTGTCTCTGAGTGAAATGAAGCTCAAGGGTAAAGGGGAGGATGGTTTGGAAAAGTCTTGGGAGTAAAGTCAGGGGTTGGTGAGAGGACAAGAGCTAAGGAAGGAGTAGCACTACTCCTGAAGCAGGAGTTGTGGGGGTATGTGATACAGTGTAAGAAAGTAAGGTCTAGATTGATGTGGGTAAAACTGAAAGTAAGTGGAGACAGATGGGAGATTATTGGTGCATGTGCACTTGGTCATGAGAAGAAAGATCATGAGATGCAAGTGTTTTGGGAGCAGCTGAGAGAGTGTGTCAGCAGCTTTGATGCATGAGACTGGATTTTAGTGATGAGTGATTTAAATGCGAAGGTGAGTAATGTGGCAGTTGAGGGTATAATTGGTGTACATGGGGTGATATTCAGTGTTGTGACTGGAAATGGTGAAGAGCTTATGGATTTGTATGCTGAAAAAAGACTGGTGATTGGTATTCCCAGGCTTAAAAAGAGAGATGTACATAAGTATACATGTGTGAGGAGGAGAGATGGCCAAAGGGCATTATTGGATTATGTTTTAATTGATAGGCATGTAAAAGAAAGACTTTTAGATGTTAATGTCCTGAGAAGGGCAGCTGGAGAGATGTCTGATCACTATCTTGTGGAGGTAAAGGTGAAGTAAGTGTGTGTGTGTGTGTGTGTGTGTGTGTGTGTGTGTGTGTGGGTGGGTGGGGGGTGGGGGGGGGGGGGGGGGGGGGGGGGGGGGCATGGGGGACATTCATTCACACTCAGTCTCTAGTTGTCATGTGTAATGCACCTAAACCACAGCTACATGGTTTACCCCAGATGTTTCACATGCCCAGGTTCAGTCCATTGACAGCACACTGACCCTGGTATACCACATCATTCCAATTCACTCTATTCCTTGCACACCTCTCACCCTCCTGCATGTTCAGGCCCCAATCACTAAAAAATTTTTTTCATTCCATCCTTCCACCTCCAATTTGGTCTCCTGCATCTTGTTCCCTACACCTCTGACACATACATCCTCTTTGTCAATCTTTCCTCACTCATTCTCTCCGTATGTCCAAACCATTTCAACACACTCTCTTCTACTCTCTCAACCACACACTTATTTCCACACATCTCTCTTACCCTTTCATTACTTACTCGATCAAACCATTTCACACCACATACTGTCCTCAAACATTTCATTTCGAACACATCCACCCTCCTTGGCACAACCCTATCTATAGCCCATGCCTTGCAAACATATAATATTGTTGGAACTACTATTCCTTCAAACATACCCATTTTTGCTTTCCGAGATAACGTCCTCTCCTTCCACACATTCTTCATCGCTCCCAGAACCTTTGCCCTATCCTTCACCCTGTAACTCACTTCTGCGTCCATGGTTCCATTTGCTGCTAAGTCCACTCCCAGATATCTAAAACACTTCACTTCCTCCAATTTTTTTCCAATCAAACTTACATCCCAGTTAACTTGTCCCTCAACTCTACTAAACCTAATGACCTTGCGCTTATTCACATTTACTCTCAACTTTCTCCTTTCACACATTTTTCAAAACTCAGTCATAAACCCCTACAGTTTCTCACTCAGCTACCAGAGCTGTATCATCAGCAAACAACTGACTCACTTCCCAGGCCCTCTCATTCTCAACAGACTGCATACTCGCCCCTCTCACCAAAACTCTTGCATTTACCTCCCTAACCACCCGATCCATAAACAAATTAAACAACCATGTGGACATCGCACACCCCTGCCACAGACTGACCTTCACTGGGAACCAATGACTCTCCTCTCTTCCTACTCATACACATGCCTTACATCCTTGGTAAAAAACTTTTCACTGCTTCAAGCAGCTTACCTCCCACACCATTTACTCTTAAGACGTTCTACAAAGCAGCTCTATCAACCCTATCATATGCCCTCTCCAGATCCATAATTGCTACATACAAATCCATCTGTTTCTTTAAGTATTTCTCACTCACATTCTTCAAAGCAAACATCTGATCCCCACATCCTCTCAGAAACCACACTGCTCCTCCCCAATCTGATACTCAGTACATGCCTTCACTCTCTCAATCAGTACCCTCCCATACAATTTCCAAGGAGTACTCAACAAACTTATGCCTCTGTAGTTTGAACACTCACCTTTATCCCCTCTGCCTTTGTACAATGGCATTATGCATGCATTCTGCCAATCCTCAGGCACTTCACCATGATCCATACATACCTTGAATATCCTTAACAACCAATCAACAACACAGTCACCCCCATTCTTCTTAAATTCTACTGCAATACCATCTAAACCTGCTGCCTTGCTGGATTTCATCTTCCACAAAGCTTTCACTACCTCTTTTCTCTTAACCAAATCAATCTCTCTGACCCTCTCACTTCACAAACCACCCTGACCAAAACATCATACATCTGCCACTCTATCATCAAACACAATCAACAAACCTTCAAAACTCACTCCATCTCCTTCTCACTTCATCACTACCTGTTATTACTTCCCCCCTTCACTGATGTTCCCATTTGTTCTCTTGTCTTACACACATTATTTACCTCCTTCCAAAACATCTTATTCTCCATAAAGTTTAACAATACTCTCTCACCCCTAACTCTCATTTGCCCTCTTTTTCAACCCTTGCTCCTTCCTCTTGACCTCCTGCCACTTTCTTTTTTATCTCCAAGTCATTTGCACTCCTTCCTTGTAAGTATTGTCCAAATACCTCTCTTTTCTCCTTCACTAACAACTTTACTTCTTCATCCCACCACTCACTATCCTTTCTAATCTGCCCACCTCCCACCTTTCTCATGCAACATGCATCTTTTGCACATGCCATCAATCCTTCCCTAAATACATCCCATTCTTCACCCACTCCCCTAACTTCATTTGCTCTCATCTTTTGCCATTCTACACTCAATCTCTCCTGGTACTTCCTCATACAAGTCTTCTTCCCAAGCTCACTTACTCTCACCACTCTTCTTCTCAACACTTTCTCTTCTTTTCTGAAAACCTCTACAAATCTTCACCTTTGCCTCTAAAAGACAGTGATCAGACATACTTCACCTGCCCCTCTCAGCACATTAACATCCAAAAGTTTCTCTTTTACACACCTATCAAGTAACACATAATCCAATAATGCCCTTTAACCATCTCTCCTACTCACAAATATATTTTTATTTATTTTGATTTATCGCTGTCTCCCGCATTAGCGAGGTAGTGCAAGGAAACAGATGAAAGAATGGCCCAACCCGCCCACATACACATGTATATACATACATGTCCACACACGCACAATATACATACCTATACATCTCAATGTACACATATATATACACACACAGACATATACATATATACATATGTACATAATTCATAGTCTGCCTTTATTTGTTCCCATCGCCACCTCGCCACACATGGAATAACAACCCCCTCCCCCCTGATGTGTGCGAGGTAGCGCTAGGAAAAACACCAAAGGCCCCATTCGTTCACACTCAGTCTCTAGCTGTCATGTAATAATGCACCGAAACCACAGCTCCCTTTCCACATCCAGGCCCCACACACTTTGCATGGTTTACCCCAGACGCTTCACATGCCCTGGTTCAATCCATTGACAGCACGTCAACCCCGGTATACCACATCGTTCCAATTCACTCTATTCCTTGCACGCCTTTCACCCTCCTGCATGTTCAGGCCCCGATCACTCAAAATCTTTTTCACTCCATCTTTCCACCTCCAATTTGGTCTCCCACTCCTCCTCGTTCCCTCCACCTCTGACACATATATTCTCTTGGTCAATCTTTCCCCACTCATTCTCTCCATGTGACCAAACCATTTCAAAACACCCTCTTCTGCTCTCTCAACCACACTCTTTTTATTTCCACACATCTCTCTCACCCTTACATTACTTACTCGATCAAACCACCTCACACCACATATTGTCCTCAAACATCTCATTTCCAGCACATCCACCCTCCTGCGCACAACTCTATCCATAGCCCACGCCTCGCAACCATACAACATTGTTGGAACCACTATTCCTTCAAACATACCCATTTTTGCTTTCCGAGATAATGTTCTCGACTTCCAAACATTCTCCAAGGCTCCCAGAATTTTTGCCCCCTCCCCCACCCTATGATCCACTTCCGCTTCCATGGTTCCATCCGCTGCCAGATCCACTCCCAGATATCTAAAACACTTCACTTCCTCCAGCTTTTCTCCATTCAAACTTACCTCCCAATTGACTTGACCCTCAACCCTACTGTACCTAATAACCTTGGTCTTATTCACATTTACTCTTAACTTTCTTCTTTCACACACTTTACCAAACTCAGTCACCAGCTTCTGCAGTTTCTTACATGAATCAGCCACCAGCGCTGTATCATCAGCGAACAACAACTGACTCACTTCCCAAGCTCTCTCATCCACAACAGACTGCATACTTGCCCCTCTTTCCAAAACTCTTGCATTCATCTCCCTAACAACCCCATCCATAAACAAATTAAACAACCATGGAGACATCACACACCCCTGCCACAAACCTACATTCACTGAGAACCAATCACTTTCCTCTCTTCCTACACGTACACATGCCTTACATCCTCAATAAAAACTTTTCACTGCTTCAACTAACTTGCCTCCCACACCATATATTCTTAATACCTTCCACAGAGCATCTCTATCAACTCTATCATATGCCTTCTCCAGATCCATAAATGCTACATACAAATCCATTTGTTTTTCTAAGTATTTCTCGCATACATTCTTCAAAGCAAACACCTGATCCACACATCCTCTACCACTTCTGAAACCACACTGCTCTTCCCCAATCTGATGCTTTGCACATGCCTTCACCCTCTCAATCAATACCCTCCCATATAATTTACCAGGAATACTCAACAAACTTATACCTCTGTAATTTGAGCACTCACTCTTATCCCCTTTGCCTTTGTACAATGGCACTATGCAAGCATTCCGCCAATCCTCAGGCACCTCACCATGAATCATACATACATTAAATAACCTTACCAACCAGTCAACAATACAGTCACACCCTTTTTTAATAAATTCCACTGCAATGCCATCCAAACCTGCTGCTTTACCGGCTTTCATCTTCCGTAAAGCTTTTACTACCTCTTCTCTATTTACCAAATCATTTTCCCTAACCCTCTCACTTTGAACACCACCTCAACCAAGACGCCCTACATCTGCCACTCTATCATCAAACACATTCAACAAACCTTCAAAATACTCACTCCATCTCCTTCTCACATCACCACTACTTGTTATCACCTCCCCATTAGCCCCCTTCACTGAAGTTCCCATTTGCTCCCTTGTCTTACGCACTTTATTTACCTCCTTCCAAAACATCTTTTTATTCTTCCTGAAATTTAATGATACTCTCTCACCCCAACTCTCATTTGCCCTCTTTTTCACCTCTTGCACCTTTCTCTTGACCTCCTGCCTCTTTCTTTTATACCTCTCCCTCTCATTTGCATTTTTTCCCTGCAAAAATCGTTCAAATGCCTCTCTCTTCTCTTTCACTAATAATCTTACTTCTTCATTCCACCACTCACTACCTTTTCTAATCAACCCACCACCCACACTTCTCATGCCACAAGCATCTTTTGCGCAGGCCATCACTGCTTCCCTAAATACATCCCATTCCTCCACCACTCCCCTTACCTCCTTTGTTCTCACCTTTTTCCATTCTGTACTCAGTCTCTCCTGGTACTTCCTCACACAAGTCTCCTTCCCAAGCTCACTTACTCTCACCACTCTCTTCACCCCAACATTCTCTCTTCTTTTCTGAAAACCCCCACAAATCTTCACCTTTGCTTCCACGAGATAATGATCAGACATCCCTCCAGTTGCACCTCTCAGCACATTAACATCCAAAAGTCTCTCTTTTGTGCGTCTATCAATTAACACGTAATCCAATAACGCTCTCTGGCCATCTCTCCTTCTTACATACGTATACTTATGTATATCTCGTATACATAGGAAAAGACAACAAAGGCCACATTCGTTCACACTCAGTCTCTAGCTGTCATGTAATGATGCACCGAAACCACAGCTCCCTTTCCACATCCGGGCCCCACAGAACTTTCCATGGTTTACCCCAGACGCTTCACATGCCCTGGTTCCATCCATTGACAGCACATCGACCCCAGTATACCACATCGTTCCAATTCACTCTATTCCTTGCATGCCTTTCACCTTCCTGCATGTTCAGGCTCCGATCACTCAAAATCTTTTCACTGCATCTTTCCACCTCCAATTTGGTCTCCCACTTCTCCTCGTTCCCTCCACCTCTGACACATACATCCTCTTTGTCAATCTTTCCTCACTCATTCTCTCCATGTGACCAAACCATTTCAAAACACCCTCTTCTGCTCACTCAATCACACTCATTTTATTACCACACATCTCTCTTGCCCTATTATTACTTACTCGATCAAACCACCTCACACCACATATTGTCCTCAAACATCTCATTTCCAGCACATCCACCCTCCTCCGCACAACTCTATCCACAGCCCACGCCTCACAACCATATAACATTATTGGAACCACTATTCCTTCAAACATACCCATTTTTGCTTTCCGAGATAATGTTCTCGACTTCCACACATTCTTCAACGCTCCCAGAACTTTCGCCCCCTCCCCCACCCTATGATTCACTTCCACTTCCGTGTTTCCATTCGCTGCCAAATCCACTCCCAGATATCTAAAACACTTCACTTCCTCCATTTTTTCTCTATTCAAACTTATCTCCCAATTGACATGTCCCTCAACCCTACTGTACCTAATAACCTTGCTATTATTCACATTTACTCTCAGCTTTCTTCTTTCACACACTTTACCAAACTCAGTCACCAGCTTCTACAGTTTCTCACACGAATCAGCCACCAGCACTGTATCATCAGCAAACAACAACTGACTCACTTCCCAAGCTCTCTCATCCACTACAGACTGCACACATGCTCCTCTTTCCAAAACTCTTGCATTTACCTCCCTGACAACCCCATCCATAAACAAATTAAACAACCATGGAGACATCACACACCCCTGCCGCAAACCTACATTCACTGAGAACCAATCACTTTCCTCTCTTCCTACACGTACACATGCCTTACATCCTCGATAAACACTTTTCACTGCTTCAACCAACTTGCCTCCCACACCATATATTCTTAATACCTTCCACAGAGCATCTCTATCAACTCTATCATATGCCCTTCTCCAGATCCATAAACGCTACAGACAAATCCATTTGCTTTTCTAAGTATTTTGCACATACATTCTTCAAAGCAAACACCTGATCCACACATCCTCTACCACTTCTGAAACCACACTGCTCTTCCCCAATCTGATGCTCCGTACATGCCTTCACCATCTCAATCAATATCTTCCTGTATAATTTCCCAGGAATACTCAGCGAACTTATCCCTCTGTAATTTGAGCACTCACTTTTATCCCCTTTGCCTTTGTACAATGGCACTATGCACGCATTCCGCCAGTCCTCAGGCACCTCACCATGAGTCATACATACATTAAATAACCTTACCAACCAGTCAACAATACAGTCACCCCCTTTTTTAATAAATTCCATTGCAATACCATCCAAACCCGCTGCCTTGCTGGCTTTCATCTTCCGCAAAGCTTTTACTACCTCTTCTCTGTTTACCAAATCATTCTCCCTAACCATCTCATTTTGCACAACACCTCGACCAAAACACCTTTGAGTTATAGGAATATAAAGAAAATGCATGGTGGACAAGTGAGATTAGAAATACTATGGAAGATAAGAAAAAAGCATAGGGTAAATTGCTTCAGAGGAATATAACAATAGAAATCCACCAAAGGGGAAGGAAAGAATATAAAATGTGTGAGCAGAATATTAAGAAGCTGATATTGGAAAGCAGAGAGAGAGAGTAGAAGATTTTAGAACAGAGTGACAATTTTTGGGAACATAAGAAATTGTACAAGGAGGAGAAAAAGGATAGAGGTGGATGTAAAAGTGGAAATGTTTATGAGAGAAGTAAGTAAGGGAGTTGCTGAATCAAAAGAAGGATGTGAATGAAAGATGGAAAGAGAATTTTGAAGAACTGATGAATGCTAAAGAAGGTAAAGTAGCAGTTGTTACATGCATGGGTAAGGAGGATGGAAGGAAGAGAATGCAAATGCAAGAGCCTATAGCAAAAATGAAGGTAAAATGGCAAAAATGAGGCTAGAGGTAGGAAAGGCACCTGGAGTGGATGGGATTATGGCTGAAATGCTGAAGCATGAAAGGGAAAGTGTGATAGACTGGATGCATTTGATACATAATTTAGTGTACAAATAGAAGATTGTGCCTGTGGACTGTGTGAAAGCTATTATTGTTCCTTTTTCTGAGATAAAGGTGCTAAGATGTAAGCAGCAATTATAATGGAAAAAGTGTGTTAAGTATACCAAGAAGAGTGTATGGAAGAGTGTTGACTGATAAGAGTGATGGTGTGACTGCATGCAGTATAGGTGAGGATCAAGGGGGATTTAGCAATGGTAAGGGATGTGTGGATTAGATTTCTGTGGTTAAAAAGCCAGAAAAGTATATAGCGAAAGGTAAGAAGTTGTATGCAGCTTTCATGGATCTGGAGGAAGGTAAGAAGTTGTATGCAGCTTTCATGGATCTGGAGGAAGTGTATGGCAGAGTTGAATGGAATGCTTATTGGAATGTATTAAAATCATGGGGCAGTGGGACAACTGATTGATGGTGTGAAGGCCTTTTATAGAGTATCAAATACATGTGTAACTGAGGATAGAAACTTAAGCAAAAGTTTTGGTATACATGTGGGTGTGAAGCAGGGCTGGGTGTTGTCACCATAACTTTTCAACATACAGTAAACCCTTGATTTCAGAGACTAATAGGGGAAGGGGTGTCCGTTAATGCCAAAAGTCCATTATATTGAACGTAACCTATTTCTGTGCCACATCTAATTTCATATGCTTTCTTTTAACTCCTCTATCACTGTTGGGTTGAGTGTGTGGAATATAGCTGGGCAGCAGGTACCCGGTAGCACGGGAACGCTTGCTGGGCAGTTGAAGGCAGGAGTTAGACTGAGATAGAGGTGATGCCACCGCTCTCCTGTGAAAGGTTGCCTCTTTTTATAATAAAGTGAGAATGGACTACCTGCTTTTCACTGCACCTCTTACATGGCGCAGTGAGAAGGATTCAAACCTACACAGGAAAATCCCAAGTTATTGCAAGGCTGCTTGCCTTCTTCAGGAGATGAGGTGCACCCAAGGAAATCGCCTTGTATGGAGAAAGTAATCCAGACAGCAAGGAGATGGATGCTTTCTCAAAAAAAAAAAAAAAAAAAAAAAAAAAAAAAAAAAAAAAGAGGGGGGGAGGGGGGGGATCATGGCCTGCATCTCCTCAGCCCATTCCCTCCCCCAGTCCAATGGACATGGTGAAGCAGCAGTAAAGGCAGCCAAATGGGTGTTGAGAAGCAACATAGGTGTTGGAGGTAGCCTGCACAACAGCAACGTGACTCAGGCTATGCCCCAGTATCCCCAGTATCTCTCCACCCCCTCAGAGAGGAGGAAAAGTCACCGGCACAGCTGGCAGTAGGAAAACAGTTATGAGATGGTGTCCCAGCACCTGGCAACATTATCTGATAAACCAGCAATGGAGAACTGCTTTGCAAAATAGGGAGTGGACACAGCAGAGAGCCAAGCTTGCATGCAGGGTGTCCCAGCAGATGATGCCCCAGGTGTCCATGGGCACCTATCTGTGTACAGGATGTTGCTTCGAAGGTTTGGGACAGGTTGGGCGTGGTAGTGGGGCTGAAGACCCTTAGACAATGCTCAATGAAGCTGAAAGGCAGTGGCCACCTGTCTTCGTGAAATTGTCACCTACACCTCTGGGTTTCGCTGATCCCCATGATACCTGTGGGTCAAGGGGAGTACTAACAAGGTCACCATGAGAAGGCAGGGTGAGACTTGAGTATCCCTCAGGGTACTGAAATTTAACAACTTTTCCCTATTTTAAGTTTTTTTTACTTTTCTCAGTAGCAGCATCTCCTACCTTACAGATTACAATACTAACCACCTAAATGTTCCCACCTAATACTTCTATCTATTGCTTTTGCCATTTAGCCAAAAGGCAGGAGTAGTGCAAAGTGCTCACTGCAGGAAACTCTCGAGTTACAAAGAATACACTCTGTGAGTTTAGTGTTGTCAAGTGTTATGTGTGACAAGGTGAGATTGTATGTTTCTTGACAGAATGCCAATAGTCCATGTGTGGGTGAGGCAGAACGAAAAGAAAGCTACCTGGGTCAGTGGAGTGCAACTTGACAACCACTTACGTGCTGGTTCACTATGCAGCCATCACTTTTCCTCCCAAATACTACCTACTTATGGGGTATGCTCATATACTAATTGCAGTACACTCTTAATTTTACCAAAAACCCCTTGGGAGACATAATATACACAAAATGTTATTTGTAATAATATTCACCATATTTCCAAGTTGTAAAATTACATGGATTATGAAAACTTTAGATACAATCATACTTTGTTTAATATACTACAGCACAATGACAATTTAACAATTTTGCTTTTGAATAATACCTGGTACACGTGTGCAGAATTCTCCAACCCAGAATCTGGGTCTACTACAGCACCACCTTTCAGCTTCATCTTCTGTTTCTCTGGCATATTTCTAATAAAGCGTGAATCTGAAAAAAAAAAAGTCATTATCATGCAATACCTGACGACATGATCAAATCTCTTAAATCTACATACATTAGAAAATCAATTTATATAAAAATCTGTAATCTGCTAGAGAACAACTCTCCTGCAAAGAACAAGTACTTAAAAAAAAATTAACATACATGTATGGTTTTGTGGGTACTGGTTGCCAGTTAGTATTCTGTGTGCTCTGTTTAGTGTGGTATACAAATGTGTGCGTGTGTGTGCGTCTGCTTGAGGTAGGGGAGAAAGAATTCTACCTCCTTATTCCCTGTGTGTCGTAGAAGGTGACTAAAGGGGGTGGGAGCAAGGGGCTCAAACCCCCTTCCCCCTCTTGTATTTCAATTTCTAAAAAAGAAAACATAAGGAGTCAAGCAGAGAGTGCTCACCCTTCTCAATGGCTCAGATCAGGACGTCTGAATGTGTGTGGATGTAACCAAAACATCCAAAATGAGAGGAGAGAAGAGATAGGTAGTATGTTTGAGGAAAGAAATCTGGAGGCTTGTTGAGTATACCCAGAAAATTTTATGGAAGGGTACTGACTGAGAGGGTGAAGGAATGTACAGAGCACCAGACTGGGGAGGTGCAGTGTGGTTTCAGAAGTGGTAGAGGATGTGTGAATTACGTTTTGCTTTGAAGACTGTGTGTGAGAAATACTTAAAACACTGAAGGATTTGTTTACAGCCTTTATGGATCTGTTGAAGTCGTACGATAGGATTGATAGAGACGCTTTGTGGAAAGTCTTAAGAATGTATGGTGTGGGAGGTAAGCTGCTAAAACCAGGGAGAAGTTTTTATCAAGGTGTAAGTCATGCATAAGTGTAGGAGAGAGGAAAGTCATTGGTACCCAAAGAAGGTTGGTCTGTGGCAAGGGTGTGTGATGTCACCATGGTTGTCAAATTTGTTTATGGATAGGGTGGTGAGGGAGGCAAATGCAAGAGTTTTCAAGAGAGGGGCAAGTGTGCAGAGGGCCTAGGATGTGAGTCGGTTGTTCACCAAAGATACAGCACTAGTGGCTGATCTGAGTGAGAAGCTGCAGAAGATGGCAACTAAGTTTGGAAATGTGTGAGAAAGAAGAAAGTTCAGAGTGAATGTGAATAAGAGCATGGTTATTAGGTTCAGCAGGGCTGAGGGACAAGTCAGTTTGGACGTAAGTTTGAATGGATAAAAATTGAAGGAAATGAAATGTTTTAGATATCTGGGAGTGGAATTGGCAGAGAAAAGAACTGTGGAAGAAGTGAGTCATAGGGAGGGGGAGAGAGCAGAAGAGGGTATGCTGAAATGGTTTGGACATATGGAACAAACGAGAGAAGAATGGTTGACAAAGAGGATATATGTGTCAGAGGTGGAGACAAAGGAAAAGCGGGAGACCAAATTGGAGGCGGAAGGATGGAATGAAAAAGATTTTGAGTGATTGGGGCCTGAACATGCAGAAGGGTGAAAGGCATGCATGTGGGCCTGGATGTGGATAGGGAGCTGTGGTTTCGGTGCATTACACATGACAGCTAGAGACTGAGTGTGAGCAGATGTGGCCTTTTCCCCCTCTGTTTCAAGGCTCTACCTCGCTGAAGCAGGGGGTGGCAATGCTGTTTCCTGTGGGGTGGGGAGGCACCGGGAATGGATGAGGGCGAGCAAGTATGAATAGGTACATGTGTATATATGTATAAGAATTTATATATGTATATGATAGTATGTATATGTATGTATGGTCGAGGTGGTGTGCAAAGTGAGAGGGTTAGGGAAAATGATTTGGTAAACAGAGAAGAGGTAGTAAAAGCTTTGCGGAAGATGAAAGCCGGCAAGGCAGCAGGTTTGGATGGTATTGCAGTGGAATTTATTAAAAAAGGGGGTGACTGTATTATTGACTGGTTGGTAAGGTTATTTAATGTATGTATGACTCATGGTGAGGTGCCTGAGGATTGGCGGAATGCGTGCATAGTGCCATTGTACAAAGGCAAAGGGGATAAGAGTGAGTGCTCAAATTTCAGAGGTATAAGTTTGTTGAGTATTCCTGGTAAATTATATGGGAGGGTATTGATTGAGAGGGTGAAGGCATGTACAGAGCATCAGATTGGGGAAGAGCAGTGTGGTTTCAGAAGTGGTAGGGGATGTGTGGATCAGGTGTTTGCTTTGAAGAATGTATGTGAGAAATACTTAGAAAAGCAAATGGATTTGTATGTAGCATTTATGGATCTGGAGAAAGCATATGATAGAGTTGATAGAGATGCTCTGTGGAAGGTATTAAGAATATATGGTGTGGGAGGCAAGTTGTTAGAAGCAGTGAAAAGTTTTTATCGAGGATGTAAGGCATGTGTACGTGTAGGAAGAGAGGAAAGTGATTGGTTCTCAGTGAATGTAGGTTTGCGGCAGGGGTGTGTGATGTCTCCATGGTTGTTTAATTTGTTTTGTGGATGGGGCTGTTAGGGAGGTGAATGCAAGAGTTTTGGAAAGAGGGGCAAGTATGAAGTCTGTTGTGGATGAGAGAGCTTGGGAAGTGAGTCAGTTGTTGTTCGCTGATGATACAGTGCTGGTGGCTGATTCATGTGAGAAACTGCAGAAGCTGGTGACTGAGTTTGGTAAAGTGTGTGAAAGAAGAAAGTTAAGAGTAAATGTGAATAAGAGCAAGGTTATTAGGTACAGTAGGGTTGAGGGTCAAGTCAATTGGGAGGTAAGTTTGAATGGAGAAAAACTGGGGGAAGTAAAGTGTTTTAGATATCTGGGAGTGGATCTGGCAGCGGATGGAACCATGGAAGCGGAAGTGGATCATAGGGTGGGGGAGGGGGCGAAAATCCTGGGAGCCTTGAAGAATGTGTGGAAGTCGAGAACATTATCTCAGAAAGCAAAAATGGGTATGTTTGAAGGAATAGTGGTTCCAACAATGTTGTATGGTTGCGAGGCGTGGGCTATGGATAGAGTTGTGCGGAGGAGGGTGGATGCGCTGGAAATGAGATGTTTGAGGACAATGTGTGGTGTGAGGTGGTTTGATCGAGTAAGTAACGTAAGGGTAAGAGAGATGTGTGGAAATAAAAAGAGCGTGGTTGAGAGAGCAGAAGAGGGTGTTTTGAAATGGTTTGGGCACATGGAGAGAATGAGTGAGGAAAGAGTGACCAAGAGGATATATGTGTCGGAGGTGGAGGGAATGAGGAGAAGTGGGAGACCAAATTGGAGGTGGAAAGATGGAGTGAAAAAGATTTTGTGTGATCAGGGCCTGAACATGCAGGAGGGTGAAAGGAGGGCAAGGAATAGAGTGAATTGGATCGATGTGGTATACCGGGGTTGATGTGCTGTCAGTGGATTGAATCAGGGCATGTGAAGCGTCTGGGGTAAACCATGGAAAGCTGTGTAGGTATGTATATTTGCGTGTGTGGACGTGTATGTATATACATGTGTATGGGGGTGGGTTGGGCCATTTCTTTCGTCTGTTTCCTTGCGCTACCTCGCACACGCGGGAGACAGCGGAAAAAAAAAAAATGTACATATGTGTGTATAAGAGTGGATGGGTCTTTTTTTTCTGTTTCCTAGCACTACCTTGCTGACATGGGAAATGGCAAGTATAATGATAATAAATAATATTAATAAGGATATTGATTGAGAGAGCAGAAGAGGGTGTTTTGAAATGGTTTGGTCACATGGAGAGAATCAGTGAGGAAAGATTGACAAAGAGGATATATGTGTCAGAGGTGGAGGGAACGAGGAGAAGTGGGAGACCAAATTGGAGGTGGAAAGATGGAGTGAAAAAGATTTTGAGTGATCGGGGCCTGAACATGCAGGAGGGTGAAAGGCATGCAAGGAATAGAGTGAATTGGAACGATGTGGTATACCGGGGTGGACATGCTGTCAATGGATTGAACCAGGGCATGTGAAGCGTCTGGGGTAAACCATGGAAAGTTGTGTGGGGCCTGGATGTGGAAAGGGAGCTGTGGTTTCAGTGTATTATTACATGACAGCTAGAGAGTAAGTGTGAACGAATGTGGCCTTTGTTGTCTTTTCCTAGCACTACATCGCACACATGAGGGGGGAGGGGGATGTTATTTCATGTGTGGTGAGGTGGCAATGGGAAAGAATAAAGGCAGATAGTATGATTTATGTACATGTGTATATATGTATATGTCTGTGTGGGTATATATATGTATACGTTGAGCTGTATAGGTATGTATATTTGCGTGTGTGGATGTATATGTATATACATGTGTATGTGGGTGGGTTGGGCCATTCTTTTGTCTGTTTCCTTGTGCTACCTCGCTAACGCGGGAGACAGCGACAAAGCAAAATAAATATATAAAAATAATAATAATAATAATAATAATTATCTATATCTATTTATTATTTATTATAAATAATCATACTTGCTCGCCTTCATCCATTCCCGGCACAATCCCAACCCACAGAAAACAGCATCGCCAACCCCTGCGTCGGGAAGGTAGCGACAGGAAACAGATGAAGATAGACCACATATGCTCACTTCCAAATGCAAGCTGTCATGCGTAATGCACCAAAACCACACATCCTCTACCATATCTGAAACCACTCTCCTCCTCCCCAGTCTGATGCTCCTCTATACATGCATTCACCCTCTCAGTCAATACACTCCCATACAACTTACCAATATACTCAACAACTTATACCTCTAGTTTGAAAACTTACCTTTTTCCCCTTTGCCTTTATGCAATGGCACTATACATGCATTCTGCCAATCCTTGGGGACTTCCCTATGATTCATACATACACTGAATATCCTTATCAACAACACTGTCACCCCCTTAGTAAATTCATCTACAGTACCATCCACATCAGCCACCTTGCCATATTTCATTTTGTGCAAGGTTTTCACCACCTCTTCTCTCGTCACCAAACTACTCTCCATTTCGCATACCACCCCAGCCAAAACACCTGCCACATTTAACAATCCTTCAAAATACTTACTCCATCTCCTACCCACTTCATCATTACCTGTTATCACTTCCCCTTTCGCCCCCTTCAATAATGTTCCCATTTGGTCTCTTCATACATTATTTACCTCCTTCCAAAACATATTATCATTCTCCCTAAATTTTAATGAAGTTCTCTCATGCCAATTCTCATTTGCCCTCTTTTTGAACCCTTGCATTTCCCCCTGACCTCTGCCTACTTTCTCTTATATATCTCCCAATCATTTGCACTCTTTCCTCCCTTTAAGTGCCATCCAAATGTCTCTCTTTTCTCTTTCACTAGCAACTTTTGTTTTTCATCCCACCACTTACTACCCTTTCTAATCTGCCCACCTCCCACGTTGCACATGCGACATGCATCTCTTGCCCATGCCATCATTGTTTCCCTAAATACCTCCCACTCCTCATCCACTCCCCCTCACTTCAATTGCTCTCACCTTTTGCCAGTCTCTGCTGATATTTCTTCACACAAGTCTCCTTTCCAAGTTTACTCACTCTCACTATTCCCTTCTCCCAAAAATGGTTCCTCTTTTTCGAAAACCTCTATAAATATTCACCCTTACCTCCACAAGATAGTGATTAGATGACCCTCTCAGCACATTTAAATCCAAAAGTCTTTCTTTTACACACATTAATCTCTTTTTTCATATTGATCACCATTTCCCACATTAGTGAGGTAGCACCAAGAGGCATATGAAGAAAGGCATATCTGCTCACATACACATACATACATATATAAGTATGCAAACATACATATATATAAATAAACATAAACGAGCATATACACACATGTATGCATTCGTACTTCCTCACCATCATCCATTCCCAATGCCACCCTGCCTCCACAGGAAATAGCACAAATGCAAAAAGGAAAAATCACATAAACATTCACGTCTTCTTCCCCACACCCGACCACCACCCCTGCGTCAGAAACATAACACCAGGGAACTTATGAATTAAGGCCACATCTGCTACCATCCATACACGAGCTGCCATATGTAATGCACCGAATCCACAGCAACCTATCCACCATCCAGGCCCCACAGACCTTTCCATAGTTTACTCCAGACATTTCACATGCCCTGGTTCAGTCCAGTGACAGTACATTGACCCCGATACACCACATAGTTCCAATTCACTCAATTCCAAGCAAGCCTTTCACCTTCCTGCATGTTCAGGCCCCAATCATTCAAAATCTTTTTTCACTCCATCTTTCCATTTCCAATTTGTTCTACCCATTCTCCTTGTTCCCTCTACTTCTGACACAATGCTGCTGAATGGAAGAAAATAATGTTCTCAATAATGTGAGGTTAAAACAAAATTTAAATATCTATGGTTCAAATTTAGCTTTTTCACTTACATTTTACCAAAAGAAATTACTGAGAATAAAAAATGTCTATGAATATATCAAATGCCTATCAAGTTTAACCTTCCAGTAGTCTATGACAGGGAAACTAAATCCAGCTTACCAAACTTTGACTTTGTTGAGGGTTTCTTGGAGTGAATTCTATCCTGGGGCTGAAAAAAAAATCAGTATCAAATGAATCTGAACTGTGCAAATAATCACAGTTTTAACCCTTAAATGGTAGCTATCAACTATAAAATGAGAAAAGAATTAAAAATGATTCAACATATTTTTCTCTTACAAAGTTTCTGTATCACATATTGCTGAAAATACTGAAAAAGTTTAATACTTTTCTCTATATTGGGGTAATGCTAAAACTAGAATATGCTTCTTAAGTTTGGTTACAGCACCTAAAGAAGCATAATGAGCTAATACAGAAGATCCAAAGGATGGCAACATGGATGGTGCAGTAGTGTTGGGGTATTGCATGATTTGATAGAATGATAATGACAGTGCAAGCACCTAAATTAATCCCATCTTTTCAATATAACAAGTGTCCTCACAATACCATGCAAGCCCAGTTGGCCACATGCCAAAGGGTGCCAATGCTATGTGTGCCACTCTGCCCACCACTTCAGTTTTCTACTAGCATTCAAAGAGTGAGGAAGAATTATTTGCCATCCACATTTTTCTACACTTGAACCATTCACCAATATGCCTAAGTGACCAGCAAATCCTCCTAATACAAGAGAGCTTGCCAAGATGACATGAAAAACATTACCCTTGGAGGAAACGTTCATGATAGTGATAGAATTTGAGCACAGATCTAATGCTATAGCAATTGCTTGCCATTATAGCATTTATGAGAGGAACATCCACTGGAATATGAGAGGAACATCCATTGGGAATACCTGGTTTAAAAAGAGAGATATACATAAGTATACTTATGTAAGTAGGAGAGATGGCCAGAGAGCATTATTGGATTACGTGTTAATTGATAGGCACGCGAAAGAGAGACTTTTGGATGTTAATGTGTTGAGAGGTGCAACTGGAGCAATGTCTGATCATTATCTTGTGGAGGCGAAGGTGAAGATTTGTAAAGGTTTTCAGAAAAGAAGAGAGAATGTTGGGTTGAAGAGAGTGGTAAGAGTATGAGCTTGGGAAGGAGACTTGTGTGAGGAAGTACCAAGAGAGACTGAGTACAGAATGGAAAAAGGTGAGAACAAAGGACGTAAGGGGAGTGGGGGAGGGATGGGATGTATTTAGGGAAGCAGTGATGCCTTGCACAAAAGATGCTTGTGGCATGAGAACTGTGGGAGGTGGGCAGATTAGAAAGGGTAGAGTGGTGGGATGAAGAAGTAAGATTATTAGAGAAAGAGAAGAGAGTGGCATTTGGATGATTTTTGCAAGGAAATAATGCAAATGACTGGGAGATGTATAAAAGAAAGAGGCAGGAGGTCAAGAGAAAGGTGCAAGAGGTGAAAAAGAGGGCAAATGAGAGTTGGGGTGAGAGAGTATCATTAAATTTTAGGGAGAATAAAAAGATGCTTTGGAAGGAGGTAAATAAAGTGCGTAAGACAAGGGAACAAATGGGAACTTCTGTGAAGGGGGCTAATGGGGAGACGATAACGGGCTAATGGGGAGGTGATAACGAGTAGTGGTGATGTGAGAAGGAGATGGAGTGAGTATTTTGAAGGTTTGTTGAATGTGTTTGATGATAGAGTGGCAGATACAGGGTGTTTTGGTGGAGATGGTGTGCAAAGTGAAAGGGTTAGGGAAAATGATTTGGTAAACAGAGAAGAGGTAGTAAAAGCTTTGCGGAAGATGAAAGTTGGCAAGGCAGCGGGTTTGGATGGTATTGCAGTGGAATTTATTAAAAAAGGGGGTGACTGTATTGTTGACTGGTTGGTAAGGTTATTTAATGTATGTATGACTCATGGTGAGGTGCCTGAGGATTGGCGGAATGCTTACATAGTGCCATTATACAAAGGCAAAGGGGATAAAAGTGAGTGCTCAAATTAGGGGATAGGGGAGAAAGAATACTTCCCACGTATTCCCTGCGTGTCGTAGAAGGCGACTAAAAGGGAAGGGAGCGGGAGGCTGGAAATCCTCCCCTCATTTTTTTTTTTTTCCAAAAGAAGAAACAGAGAAAGGGGCCAGGTGAGGATATTCCCTCAAAGGCCCAGTCCTCATCCTCTGTTCTTAACGCTACCTCGCTAATGCGGGAAATGGCGATTAGTATAAAAAAAAAAAAAAAAAAGTTTGTTGAGTATTCCTGGGAAATTAAATGGGAGGGTATTGATTGAGAGGGTGAAGGCATGTACAGAGCATCAGATTGGGGAAAAGCAGTGTGGTTTCAGAAGTGGTAGAGGATGTGTGGATCAGGTGTTTGCTTTGAAGAATGTATGTGAGAAATACTTAGAAAAGCAAATGGATTTGTATGTAGCATTTATGGATCTGGAGAAGGCATCTGACAGAGTTGATAGAGATGCTCTGTGGAAGGTATTAAGAATATATGGTGTGGGAGGCAAGTTGTTAGAAGCAGTGAAAAGTTTTTATCAAAGATGTAAGGCATGTGTATGTGTAGGAAGAGAGGAAAGAGATTGGTTCTCAGTGAATGTAGGTTTGCGGCAGGGGTGTGTGATGTCTCCATGGTTGTTTAATTTGTTTATGGATGGGGTTGTTAGGGAGGTGAATGCAAGAGTTTTGGAAAGAGGGGCAAGTTTGCAGTCTGTTGTGGATGAGAGAGCTTGGGAAGTGAGTCAGTTGTTGTTCGCTGATGATACAGCGCTGGTGGGTGATTCGTGTGAGAAACTGCAGAAGCTGGTGACTGAGTTTGATAAAGTATGTGAAAGAAGAAAGCTGAGAGTAAATGTGAACAAGAGCAAGGTTAGTAGGTACAGTAGGGTTGAGGGACAAGTCAACTGGGAGGTAAGTTTGAATGGAGAAAAACTGGAGGAAGTAAAGTGTTTTAGATATCTGGGAGTGGATTTGGCAGCAGATGGTACCATGGAAGCGGAAGTGAATCATAGGGTGGGGGAGGGGCGAAAGTTCTGGGAGCGTTGAAGAATGTGTGGAAGTTGAGAACATTATCTCGGAAAGCAAAAATGGATATGTTAGAAGGAGTAGTGGTTCCAACAATGTTATATGGTTGCGAGGCATGGGCTATAGATAGAGTTGTGTTGAGGAGGGTGGATGTGCTGGAAATGAGATGTTTGAGGACAATATGTGGTGTGAGGTGATTTGATTGAGTAAGTAATGAAAGGGTAAGAGAGATGTGTGGTAATAAAAAGAGTGTGGTTGAGAGAGCAGAAGAGGGTGTTTTGAAATGGTTTGGTCACATGGAGAGAGTGAGTGAGGAAAGATTGACAAAGAGGATATATATGTCAAAGGTGGAGGGAACGAGGAGAAGTGGGAGACCAAATTGGAGGTGGAAAGATGGAGTGAAAAAGATTTTGAGTGATCGGGACCTCAACATGCAGGAGGGTGAAAGGCGTGCAAGGAATAGAGTGAATTGGAATGACGTGGTATACCGGGGTTGACGTGCTGTCAATGGATTGAACCAGGGCATGTGAAGCGTCTGGGGTAAACCATGGAAAGTTCTGTGGGGCCTGGATATGGAAAGGGAACTGTGGTTTCAGTGCATTATTACATAACAGCTAGAGACTGAGTGTGAACGAATGTGGCCTTTGTTGTCTTTTCCTAGCGTTACCTTGCGCTCATGCAGGGGGAGGGGGTTGTTATTTCATGTGTGGCGGGGTGGCGATGGGAATGAATAAAGGCAGACAGTATGAATTATGTACATGTGTATATATGTATGTCTGTGTGCATATACGTATGTATACGTTGAGATGTATAGGTATGTATATTTGCGTGTGTGGACGTGTATGTATATACATGTGTATGTGGGTGGGTTGGGCCATTCTTTTGTCTTGTGTGGACGTGTATGTATATACATGTGTATGTGGGTGGGTTGGGCCATTCTTTTGTCTGTTTCCTTGTGCTACCTCGCTAATGCGGAAGACTGCAGGGAAAAAATAAAGAAAGAAAGAAATACTATTCTCAGCAGTGCCTGTGAAATTTCTTCCCTCCTGTTATTTGTAACATAAGTTTTTTGAAGCTGTAGTCTCTCCTTTTCTTCCAGGACAAGAGACAGTCTTGAGTGCTCCTGAGTCAATCCTGCAGTGTTTATTTGTTTGAAGCAGAAAGCATGTTGCTACTAAATGACACATACCAGCATTAAGCTATTCACTGCAGCCGGTTAATTTTGTGGCCTTCCCCCTATGTGGCAGTAAATGCAAAAATGAAAAAAAAAAATTGTATCAGCAATGAAATATTTTAATAAAGTACTCTCCCTCATGGTGACAATGAAGGATTTGGAATTCATTTCACTATCAACATGTGCATACTTTTGAAGTTGCATAGCTCTCTCTACTCTGCCAGATATGCAATGCAGCAGCAGGATTTTTTGCTTCCTCTCTTAAATTTCTAGTGAAAGTGTAGTAACAGCTTTATATGAATAACTGCTTTTTTTTATTATCATTATTATACTTAGTTGCTGTCTCCCGTGTTAGCGAGGTAGTGTAAGGAAACAGACGAAAGAATGGCCCAACCCACCCACATACACGTGTATATATATATATACACGCTCACACATGCACATGTACGTACCTATACATTTCAACGTATACATACATATGCATATGCAGACATATACATATATACACGTGTACACATCCCCACTTGCTGCCTTCATCCATTGCCGTCGTCACCCCACCACACATGAAATGGCACCCCTCTCCCCCGCGTGCATGTGAGGTAGCGCTAGGAAAAGACAACAAAGGCCACATTCGTTCACACTCAGTCTCTAGCTGTCATGTGTAATGCACCGAAACCACAGCTCTCTTTCCATATCCAGGCCCCACAAAACTTTCCAGTTAGTTTAGCCCAGACGCTTCACGTGCCCTGGTTCAATCCAGTGACAGCACGACAACCCGGTATACCATATTGTTCCAATTCACTCTATTCCTTGCACACCTTTCACCCTCCTATATATTCAGGCCCTGATCACTCAAAATATTTTTCACTCAATCCTTTCACCTCCAATTTGGTCTTCCACTTCTCCTCGTTCCCTCCTCCTCCGACACATATATCCTCTTGGTCAATCTTTCCTCCCTCATTCTCTCCATGTGTCCACACCATTTCAATACACCCTCTTCTGCTCTCTCAACCACACTCTTTTTATTACCACACATCTCTCTTACCGTTTCATTACTTACATGATCAAACCACCTCACACCACATATTGCCCTCAAATATTTCATTTCCAACACATCCACCCTCCTCCGCGCAACCCTATCTACGGCCTGCGCCTCACAACCATATAACATTGTTGGAACAACTATTCCTTCAAACATGTCCATTTTTGCTCTTCGAGATAATGTTCTCACCTTCCACACATTTTTCAATGCTCCCAGAACCTTCACGCCCTCCTCCACCCTGTGACTCACTTCCACTTCCATGGTTCCATCTGCTGCTAAATCCACTCCAAGACATCTAAAACACTTCACTTCCTCCAGTTTTTTTCCATTCAAACTTACCTCCCAATCAACTTGTCCCTCAACCCTACTGAACCTTATAACCTTACTCTTATTCACATTTACTCTCAACTTTCTTCTTTCACACACTTTACCAAACTTAGTCACCAACTTCTGCAGTTTCTCATCCAAATCAGCTTTTTATATATTATTATCTATTATACTTAATCGCTCTTTCCCGCCTCAGCGAGGTAGCACAAGGAAACAGACGAAGAATGGTCCAACCATACATAAACACACACACATAAACACACACACACACACACACACACACACACACACACATATATATATATATATATATATATATATATATATATATATATATATATTTTTTTTTTCAAACTATTCGCCATTTCCCGCGTTAGCGAGGTAGCATTAAGAACAGAGGACTGGGCCTATATATATATATATATATATATATATATATATATATATATATATATATATATTTTTTTTTTTTTTTTTTTTTTTTTATACTTTGTCGCTGTCTCCCGCGTTTGCGAGGTAGCGCAAGGAAACAGACGAAAGAAATGGCCCAACCCCCCCCCCCCCATACACATGTACATACACACGTCCACACACGCAAATATACATACCTACACAGCTTTCCATGGTTTACCCCAGACGCTTCACATGCCTTGATTCAATCCACTGACAGCACGTCAACCCCTGTATACCACATGACTCCAATTCACTCTATTCCTTGCCCTCCTTTCACCCTCCTGCATGTTCAGGCCCCGATCACACAAAATCTTTTTCACTCCATCTTTCCACCTCCAATTTGGTCTCCCTCTTCTCCTCGTTCCCTCCACCTCCGACACATATATCCTCTTGGTCAATCTCTCCTCACTCATTCTCTCCATGTGCCCAAACCATTTCAGAACACCCTCTTCTGCTCTCTCAACCACGCTCTTTTTATTTCCACACATCTCTCTTACCCTTACGTTACTTACTCGATCAAACCACCTCACACCACACATTGTCCTCAAACATCTCATTTCCAGCACATCCATCCTCCTGCGCACATCTCTATCCATAGCCCACGCCTCGCAACCATACAGCATTGTTGGAACCACTATTCCCTCAAACATACCCATTTTCGCTTTCCGAGATAATGTTCTCGACTTCCACACATTTTTCAAGGCTCCCAAAATTTTCGCCCCCTCCCCCACCCTATGATCCACTTCCGCTTCCATGGTTCCATCCGCTGACAGATCCACTCCCAGATATCTAAAACACTTCACTTCCTCCAGTTTTTCTCCATTCAAACTCACCTCCCAATTGACTTGACCCTCACCCCTATATATATATATATATATATATATATATATATATATTTTTTTTTTTTTTTTTTTTTTTTTCCAAAAGAGGGAACAGAGAAGAGGTCCAGGTGAGGATATTCCCTCAAAGGCCCAGTCCTCTGTTCTTAACGCTACCTCGCTATCGCGGGAAATAGCGAATAGTATGAAAAAAAAAAAAAAAAAATATATATACACACATAAATGCCCATACACACACATACATTTCAACATATACATACATATACATACACAGACATACATATATATAAATATACATATTCATACTTACTGCCTTCATCCATTCCCATGAAAAGTAGTATTCAAGATACTTATAATTGACTTAAAAGTATTCAAACACAGAGTTATGTTATGGAGAGCATATGCCATATGACTTCTCCCCTAAACTCACATCTGTGCATAAATATGGAAAAAGCACTGACCTTTACTGGAATTTTGAGTGTATATGTTCAAGAATTGGCAAGATTTTCTGCAACTTATTACCTCCTTTTACAAGTTGTTTAGTGTCGACAGACTAAATAAGTTGCTGGAGTTGAAGAAAGTGGTCACAAGATATTAGCTTTCCAAAAGTCTTACCTCATAAAAATCATTCATTGTCTAACTGTAACATTCTTGTCTTTTTTACATTTGACATGACAATAATCACACAGGAAGAAAGGTAAGTCTCATCCTTAGTTGTGTCAGTCCACTCAGCCAATCTACAGCGCAATGAAAATGAAGGTAATTTTTTGCATTATGTATGTGTCAATAAACTTAACAAAAAATCACGTTCCTTTACGCTATCGTTCATGCATTTGCCATTCCTGATTATAAGGGCTTAAACACAAAGTCTTTTAGCATGAATGACGCAGCCTGCCAATCACACACTCAGCCTTCCACTACATCCCCCCTACTCGAACAATGTGTTCATTTTGGTGGCAATGTAAATGGATCATGTGCAGCAACCCCACTGTCTCCATCTGTCATTATGCCCTTCACTGTTATCAAATGGCCATTCAACCTCTCTCGTTAACTTACTTTATTAATGTGAATCATATCTAGTGAGAATATCAACATAATTAGTGAGATCAAGATATGATGCAGCTGGTGTGGGAGCAGCCTTCTGATGATATACTGTCCTCTCTGCCATGATCAAGAATGCTGACTCACAGTGTTTGAAAAAATGCCTTTATCTCATGTCAAGATTACAAATGCTGCCATATTACTAATGGCCATCTTTTACCAATAGTTGCCTGCCAAATTCCTACCAAGGAATTTTGAAGGCAGAGAGCATTTATGTGTCCACTATGCGACCCTTACTTTCGAGAGACAATACATGTACAAACTGCAATGTATGAGTTAATTTAGCATAAATCTCACAGGTTCAAAGTATCTTCTTTGGTTTGTTATTTCCTTCATCTACTCATCAATTAAGAGCACCGACTGCAATATATTTTTTTTTTTGCATAAACTGATTGAAGGATTCCTTCAAGCACTTTCCAAAAGAATCCTTTAAAACTTTCTAAATAAAATTGTGTGCAAGCCATCATAAAACTCGTTACAATCTAAATCTAATATCCTAAGTACCAGGGGCTTGCTTTCAGTTTTAAATATATCACCTCTAGGTTTTCTCTCATTTATCTATCAAGTTTAGGTTCCCTTTCCTAGATACGTTTTCTACACATTAATTATCCCTGGGAATAGGGGAGAAAGAATACTTCCCACGTATTCCCTGCGTGTCGTAGAGGGCGACTAAAAGGGAAGGGAGTGGGGGGCTGGAAATCTTCCCCTCTTATCTTTTTTTTTTTTCCAAAGGAAGGAACAGAGAAGGGGGCCGGGTGAGGATATTCTCGCAGAGGCCCACTCCTCTGTTCTTAACGCTACCTCGCTGAGGCGGGGAAATGGTGAATAGTATGAAAGAAAAAAGAAGAAGAATTGTGACCAAGAATAAAATACTCACATTCCCACCCCATGAGGCAATGCTCTTCTTCTCAATCATCAGCAAAGCATCCCCTTTCTCCACTTCATCCAGGAAGTCCTCACTAATGCAGTGGATGTTTTGCATCTTTGCACGAGCAATCCTCTTGTCTGTGCCACCAATGCAGTCTATGGATGGCACCAATTATTCATTAACATGTAAGTACACTTCTGTAAGGCAGTATGGATAGCATGAAAGGAAGTAAATAAACCTAATAAATAAGGACAACACCACAGTAAAATCTAATGCTTTTACTATAAGAGGAACAACATTTTGAAAATAAGAAAAAAGTACACTGTGGAATTTATAAGATATTGAAAATCATGTGTTCTATATATAAAAACATGGAGAATTCATGAAAGTATATGAGATATGGGAAAAATTTTCAGCAGGGGAATACATATTGAAAATGTTTGTAAAACTCTCCAAGACAAATGTTTCCTACACACAGTAAAAATGTTTGCTATAAACAGAGTTGTAAAAAAAAAAAAAAATTAAAAGCCCAAACCACTTTATCTTCTTCACTGGGTTTTATGGAATCAAACCTGGGGATTTTTTAATACAAAAAAAAAAAAGGAAGGAGGTAAATAGGGTGCGTAAGACAAGGGAGCAAATGGGAACTTCAGTGAAGGGCGTAAATGGGGAGGTGATAACAAGTAGTGGAGATGTGAGAAGGAGATGGAATGAGTATTTTGAAGGTTTGTTGAATGTGTCTGATGACAGAGTGGCAGATATAGGGTGTTTGGGTTGAGGTGGTGTGCAAAGTGAGAGGGTTAGGGAAAATGATTTGGTAAACAGAGAAGAGGTAGTAAAAGCTTTGCGGAAGATGAAAGCCGGCAAGGCAGCAGGTTTGGATGGTATTGCAGTGGAATTTATTAAAAAAGGGGGTGACTGTATTGTTGACTGGTTGGTAAGGTTATTTAATGTATGTATGACTCATGGTGAGGTGCCTGAGGATTGGCGGAATGCTTGCATAGTGCCATTGTACAAAGGCAAAGGGGATAAGAGTGAGTGCTCAAATTACAGAGGTATAAGTTTGTTGAGTATTCCTGGTAAATTATATGGGAGGGTATTGATTGAGAGGGTGAAGGCATGTACAGAGCATCAGATTGGGGAAGAGCAGTGTGGTTTCAGAAGTGGTAGAGGATGTGTGGATCAGGTGTTTGCTTTGAAGAATGTATGTGAGAAATACTTAGAAAAGCAAATGGATTTGTATGTAGCATTTATGGATCTGGAGAAGGCATATGATAGAGTTGATAGAGATGCTCTGTGGAAGGTATTAAGAATATATGGTGTGGGAGGAAAGTTGTTAGAAGCAGTGAAAAGTTTTTATCGAGGATGTAAGGCATGTGTACGTGTAGGAAGAGAGGAAAGTGATTGGTTCTCAGTGAATGTAGGTTTGCGGCAGGGGTGTGTGATGTCTCCATGGTTGTTTAATTTGTTTATGGATGGGGTTGTTAGGGAGGTAAATGCAAGAGTTTTGGAAAGAGGGGCAAGTATGAAGTCTGTTGGGGATGAGAGAGCTTGGGAAGTGAGTCAGTTGTTGTTCGCTGATGATACAGCGCTGGTGGCGGATTCATGTGAGAAACTGCAGAAGCTGGTGACGGAGTTTGGTAAAGTGTGTGGAAGAAGAAAGTTAAGAGTAAATGTCAATAAGAGCAAGGTTATTAGGTACAGTAGGGTTGAGGGTCAAGTCAATTGGGAGGTGAGTTTGAATGGTGAGAGGCTGGAGGAAGTGAAGTGTTTTAGATATCTGGGAGTGGATCTGTCAGCGGATGGAACCATGGAAGCGGAAGTGGATCATAGGGTGGGGGAGGGGGCGAAAATTTTGGGAGCCTTGAAAAATGTGTGGAAGTCGAGAACATTATCCCGGAAAGCAAAAATGGGTATGTTTGAAGGAATAGTAGTTCCAACAATGTTGTATGGTTGCGAGGCGTGGGCTATGGATAGAGTTGTGCGTAGGAGGATGGATGTGCTGGAAATGAGATGTTTGAGGACAATGTGTGGTGTGAGGTGGTTTGATCGAGTAAGTAACGTAAGGGTAAGAGAGATGTGTGGAAATAAAAAGAGCGTGGTTGAGAGAGCAGAAGAGGGTGTTTTGAAGTGGTTTGGGCACATGGAGAGAATGAGTGAGGAAAGATTGACCAAGAGGATATATGTGTCGGAGGTGGAGGGAACGAGGAGAAGAGGGAGACCAAATTGGAGGTGGAAAGATGGAGTGAAAAGGATTTTGTGTGATCGGGGCCTGAACATGCAGGAGGGTGAAAGGAGGGCAAGGAATAGAGTGAATTGGAGCGATGTGGTATACAGGGGTTGACGTGCTGTCAGTGGATTGAATCAAGGCATGTGAAGCGTCTGGGGTAAACCATGGAAAGCTGTGTAGGTATGTATATTTGCGTGTGTGGACGTGTGTATGTACATGTGTATGGGGGGGGTTGGGCCATTTCTTTCGTCTGTTTCCTTGCGCTACCTCGCAAACGCGGGAGACAGCGACAAAGTATAAAAAAAAAAAAAAAAAAAAAAAAAAAAAAAAAAGTTTTGAGGCATATTTGGTCCTATTATATATAAAAAATGACCTCTTGCCTCTTTCTTTTAAACATATCCCAGTCATTTGCACTATTTCCCTGCAAAAAATCATCCAAATGCCTCTCTCTTCTCTTTCACTAACAATCTTACTTCTTCATCCCACCACTCACTACCCTTTCTAATCTTCCCACCTCTCTCATGCCACAAGCATCTTTTGCGCAAGCCATCACTGCTTCCCTAAATACATCCCATTCCTCCCCCACTCCCCTTACGTCATTTGCTCTCACCTTTTTCCATTCTGCGCTCAATCTCTCCTGGTACTTCCTCACATAAGTCTCCTTTCCAAGCTCACTTACTCTCACAACTCTCTTCACCACAACATTCTCTCTTCTTTTCTGAAAACCTCTACATATCTTCATCTCTTGCACCTTTCAAGAGAAAGGTGCAAGAGGTGAAAAAGAGGGCAAATGAGAGATGAGGTGAGAGAGTATCATTAAATCTAGGGAGAATAAAAAGATGTTTTGGAAGGAGGCAAATGAAAAGCATAAGACAAGAGAACAAATGGGAACATCGGTGAAGGGGGCAAATAGGGAGGCAATAACAAGTAGCGGTGAAGTGAGAGGGAGATGGAGTGAGTATTTTGAAGGTTTGTTGAATGTGTTTGATGACAAAGTGGCAGATATAGGGTGCTTTGGTTGAGGTTGTGTGTGAAGTGAGAGGGTCAGGAAGAATGATTTGGTAAAAAGAGAAGAGGTAGTGAAAGCTTTGCAGAAGATGAAAGCCGGTAAGGCAGCAGGTTTGGATGGTATGGCTGTGGAATTTATTAAAAAAGGGGGTGACTGTTGTTAACTGGTTGGTTCATGGTGAAGTGCCTGAGGATTGGTGGAATGCATGCATAGTGCCACTGTACAAAGGCAAAGGGGATACAGGTGAGTGTTCAAATTACAGAGGTATAAGTTTGTTGAGTATTCCTGGGAAATCATATGGGAGGGTATTGATTGAGAGGGTGAAGGCATGTACAGAGCATCAAATTGGGCAAGAGCAGTCCTCTGTTCTTGACGCTACCTCACCTACGCAGGAAATGGGGAACAGTATGAAAGAAAAGATAAAGAAAAAGCTATTTATTTGAGTTACTGTACCTCTATACCATCATACTGAAGATTATCACAATTCTGAGGAAATTTCTTTATGGTATAATCCATTATCAATTTATTTCCCGTACATTTTTTACTCTTAATGGCAAATACAATATATTTCCATTTACTGTGTTTTCATGAGCCTACTATCAGGTGAATATCACCAAATATAAATCAGTACAACACTCTTATTATTCATGTGGATACCAGAAAGGTAATGAAATAAATCTACATTGAAGAAAATAAAATGAGACAATCTTAAACTGAAATAAGCAATCTAAGAAAGTTCCAGAAAATTTTTCTTACATGAAAAGCTTGGCCCTGCTAGGGGTTATGCTATTTCCTGCCCTTAGTCCCCCAGTGCGATTAGTGGGCTGAATAATTACAACCTGCCAGGTGTGCTGGGGGATGATTGTCCACAAGTATCTATCTATATCTCTGATGCCTATTCCCAACTGGAACTCCCTCAAGGGGTGGCCATGGCAATAGTCTCCATAACTAGTAAATTCCAGTGCTGCTTTTTAGCCTTTAGTACCACACCCTTCACAAGCCACTGGCAGAGGGCATGTCTAGCGCAGTGTATGCAGAGGCTCCTACTTAATGTTCCAACTGATTACTTCTACCCGATGCTCCTACCTAATGTTCCCAACAACTACTACTACCTACTGCTCCTGCCTAATGTTCCTACCAACAACTTCTACCTACTGCTCCTGCCTAATGTTCCTACCAACTACTCCTACCTAATGTTTTTACCTACTGCTCGTCTAAATGTTACTACCTACTACTCTAACTAATTGCTCCTAACATTTTGCCCAAAAGCAGTGCTAGTGCATAGTGCTCACTGTAGGAACTTCTAGTTATGAAGAATCAAATGTGTTAGTTAATTGTTGTTAAATGTTATGTATGACAAGGGGACAGTGTATGTTTGTGGAAAGAATGCCAGTAGCCCACATTCACTACACAGGTGTCACTAACCCTCCCAATACCCATGCAGGCAGTATTGGTACTACACCTACCTGGTTGTTGGTTGCCTATCATCTACTAACTACCATTGTCCATGAGTAATTCCCAACTACCCCTAATCACGGGCAGGGATCAACCAACAGGATCCTCTTTCCAAAGAAAATGCCAGAAAAGGTTAATTAAGCAGAACCAAACCAGCAGAGGCTTGACTGAGCGATGGTCAACCCTAACTGGCACAACATTAGGGCCTGAATCAAAGTCATCACTAAGATAATGCCATTCTAGTTTATACATCCATGTAACCCCTAGTAAAGAGCCTCTCATCTTAAAGTCTCCAAAAAGAAGTAGAAGGGGTAGAAAATTAAAAATCCACCAACAGTAACCCATTAAAGGCAGGCGAGGTTTTTCAATACATTCGTGTAAGGCGGCATATTTCAGGAATACTAAAATATTAAGGAATAAGCCAATACATACATAACTAGATAAAACTGAATGAGAACCGAAGGCAAGAGGTGTTACTTAAGCAATACTGCATCACAGCAGGCTGTGGGAGGAGGGTAGTAGTAGCACAGAAGGACCCAGGGTGGGCAGCTTATCAGGTGTGCCTGGGACGAGGTTAGGGGACTCTGCGGTCACTTTTAGTTTACACTAATTCATTATTCATGCATTTATTTACAATTGCTATGTACATCTACTTACATGTCAGAGATGCCGCATCACCTAATTTCACCATACAATTACGACACAAAATGGCCCAAGATTATGTAATGTTGCCCACCTACTATGGTACAAACATTAGGTAACAACTATTACTGGTCCTGACCGTGGATGGGGGAGCAAGGGTAACTGTGTACATGAATAGGTAAACAGAGGTCATGATAGTAGATGACAGTGGTGCCACATTGCCAAAATTCAAAAAATAATTTTTTTTTTTTTTTTTTTTTTTTTACTTTGTCGCTGTCTCCCGCGTTTGCGAGGTAGCGCAAGGAAACAGACGAAAGAAATGGCCCAACCCCCCCCCCCCATACACATGTACATACACACGTCCACACACGCAAATATACATACCTACACAGCTTTCCATGGTTTACCCCAGACGCTTCACATGCCTTGATTCAATCCACTGACAGCACGTCAACCCCTGTATACCACATCGCTCCAATTCACTCTATTCCTTGCCCTCCTTTCACCCTCCTGCATGTTCAGGCCCCGATCACACAAAATCTTTTTCACTCCATCTTTCCACCTCCAATTTGGTCTCCCTCTTCTCCTCGTTCCCTCCACCTCCAACACATATATCCTCTTGGTCAATCTTTCCTCACTCATTCTCTCCATGTGCCCAAACCATTTCAGAACACCCTCTTCTGCTCTCTCAACCACGCTCTTTTTATTTCCACACATCTCTCTTACCCTTACGTTACTCACTCGATCAAACCACCTCACACCACACATTGTCCTCAAACATCTCATTTCCAGCACATCCATCCTCCTGCGCACAACTCTATCCATAGCCCACGCCTCGCAACCATACAACATTGTTGGAACCACTATTCCTTCAAACATACCCATTTTTGCTTTCGAGATAATGTTCTCGACTTCCACACATTTTTCAAGGCTCCCAAAATTTTCGCCCCCTCCCCCACCCTATGATCCACTTCCGCTTCCATGGTTCCATCCGCTGACAGATCCACTCCCAGATATCTAAAACACTTCACTTCCTCCAGTTTTTCTCCATTCAAACTCACCTCCCAATTGACTTGACCCTCAACCCTACTGTACCTAATAACCTTGCTCTTATTCACATTTACTCTTAACTTTCTTCTTCCACACACTTTACCAAACTCAGTCACCAGCTTCTGCAGTTTCTCACATGAATCAGCCACCAGCGCTGTATCATCAGCGAACAACAACTGACTCACTTCCCAAGCTCTCTCATCCCCAACATTACGTGATGTTACCTGGCTTCTACTGTATGAATGTTAGGTAACATCACCCACCTTTACTGGGTTAAGAGTTACATTTCAACTACTATATTTATATCTATATCTTTAATGCCTGTTCCTCTAGGGAAATCCCTCAAGGGGATGACATGGCAAAAGTCCCCATATGGCTCCTACCAACTACTTCTACCCAGTGCTCCCAGTTAATAATTCTACCCACTACTTCTGCATAATGTTCATAACTACTGTTTCTGTCTATTAACCCTACCATTTTGCCAAAAGGCAGCGAAAGCACAAGGCTCTCACCAAAAGAAAATCTAGAGTTGCAAAGAATGAGTTGTGTGAGTTGAGTGTTGTCAAGTGTCATGTGTGACACGGAGAGATTGTACGATTGTGGATAGAATGCCAGCAGTTCACATGTCATGAGGCAGATAGAAAAGACAGCTACCTGGGTCAAAGGAGTGCGACTTGACAACCAATGAAGTGCTGGTTCACAAAACAGCCATCACTAACCCCTCAGTAACTAAGCAGGTAGTACCAAAAATATACCTCACTGGTCATTGGCTTGTCTAACTAATACATTTATAACAAGCTATAGCAAAAATTCACAGTACATAAATACACTACACCTTTAGTAAATCAGAAAAAGATGTCTATCCATGACAGGAATATCTGTAACATCAAGGAATCCACATAACTATGAGGCCAGTGCAGCCAGTCAAACTGTATACATCATTTAAGTAGGCGTTTAGTTTGGGAAGGGGCATTTAGGTAATCAGAGGGCAAGGGGTTTGAGATCTTAGATATTCTCTCGAACATCATGAAAGAAACCGATAATGGAGAAAAAAAAAAAAAAAATGTCCAAGTCCTAAACATTCATGATTTTTTTTCTTCCAATAAAAAAGAATGAAAGAAGAAAAAGCAAAAAGTTTCAAAAAAATTTTCTACATGAAATAGCAACAAGAATAAGTTTGAGAAAAGTACTAACAAGTGCATTAAGTGGGAACAAGCTGATGAAAACTTTGAGAAGTTATATAAATTAGTCGCACAGTAATAAAATGCAGAAAAATTAGACAGGTTTGGGTAAACCCTAACTTAGGATGAGGGTAATAAGCCCCTATTGTTTTCTAGCACTTACAATAATGTAGTGAGGTAATAGCTGAAGGAAGCAGTTGTTTAACTAACCCAGAGTAGTTATCACAGCAGTTGCTTCTTCTATCTTTGAAGTCACTTCTCCACCCAACTCCTTAATTCTAGTCTTCATCTTTTTCTTGTCTTTTGTAATGCTGTTACCAATGATAGCAAACTTCATTCCTTCCAAGGGTTTGGTAGACTTGGATACAGCCGTGCTGAAAAATTTCACTGATTTATTTTATTCATTTATTTTGCTTTGTCGCTGTCTCCCGCATTTGCGAGGTAGCGCAAGGAAAACAGACAAAAGAAATGGCCCAACCCACCCCCATACACATGTATATACATACATACACGTCCACACACGCAAATATACATTGATTCATAAATCATCAAAACTGTATTTGGTACCAAATAAAACAATACTATCATAAGGAGAATAATTACCATTAAATAGGGATAGGGGAGAAAAAATACTTCCCATGCATTCCTCACATGTCGTAGAAGGCGACTAAAGGGGACGGGAGCGTGGTACTGGAAACCCTCCCCTCCTTGTATTTTAACTTTCTAAAAGGGTAAACAGAAGACGCAGTCACGCGAGGAGTGCTAATCCTCCTTGAAGGCTCAGATTGGGGTGTCTAAATGTGTGTGGGTGTAACCAAAATGAGAAAAAAGGAGAGATAGGTAGTATATTAGAGGAAAGGAACCTGGATGTTTTGGCTCTGAGTGAAACGAAGCTCAAGGGTAAAGGGGAAGAGTGGTTTGGGAAAGTCTTGGGAGTAAAGTCAGGGGTTAGTGAGAGGACAAGAGCAAGGGAAGGAGTAGCACTACTGAAACAGGAGTGGTGTGAGTACGTGATAGAGTGTAAGAAAGTAAACTCTAGATTGATATGGGTAAAACTGAAAGTGGATGGAGAGAGATGGGTGATTATTGGTGCATATGCACCTGGGCATGAAAAGAAAGATCATGAGAGGCAAGTGCTTTGAGAGCAGCTGAGTGAGTGTGTTAGTAGTTTTGATGCATGAGACCGGGTTACAGTGATGGGTGATTTGAATGCAAAGGTGAGTAATGAGGCAGTTGAGGGAATAATTGGTGTACATGGGGTGTTCAGTGTTGTAAATGAAAATGGTGAAGAGCTTGTAGATTTATGTGCTGAAAAAGGACTGGTGATTGGGAATACCTGGTTTAAAAAGAGAGATATACATAGGTATACGTATGTAAGTAAGAGAGATGGCCAGAGAGCGTTATTGGATTATGTGTTAATTGATTGGTGCGCGAGAGAGACTTTTGGATGTTAATGTGCTGAGAGGTGCAACTGGAGGGATGTCTCATCATTATCTTGTAGAGGCAAAGGTGAAGATTTGTAGAGGTTTTCAGAAAAGAAGAGAGAATGTTGGGGTGAAAAGAGTGGTGAGAGTAAGTGAGCTTGGGAAGGAGACTTGTGTGAGGAAGTACCAGGAGAGACTGAGTACAGAATGGAAAAAGGTGAGAACAAAGGACGTAAGGGGAGTGGGGGAGGAATGGGATGTATTTAGGGAAGCAGTGATGGCTTGTGCAAAAGATGCTTTTGGCATAAGAAGTGTGGGAGGTGGGCAGATTAGAAAGGGTAGTGAGTGGTGGGATGAAGAAATAAGATTATTAGTGAAAGAGAAGAGAGAGGCATTTGGATCATTTTTACAGGGAAATAATTCAAATGAGTGGGAGATGTACAAAAGAAAGACGCAGGAGGTCAAGAGAAAGGTGCAAGAGGTGAAAAAGAGGGCAAATGAGAGTTGGGGTGAGAGAGTATCATTAACTTTTAGGGAGAATAAAAAGATGCTTTGGAAGGAGGTAAAAGTGCATAAGACAAGGGAACAAATGGGAACTTCTGTGAAGGGGGCTAATGGCGAGGTGATAACGAGTAGTGGTGATGTGAGAAGATGGAGCGAGTATTTTAAAGGTTTGTTGAATGTGTTTGATGATGGAGTGGTAGATACAGGGTGTTTTGGTTGAGGTGGTGTGCAAAGTGAGAGGGTTAGGGAAAATGATTTGGTAAATTGGATGGTATTGCAGTGGAATTTATTAAAAAAGGGGGTGACTGTATTGTTGACTGGTTGGTAAGGTTATTTAATGTATGTATGACTCATGGTGAGGTGCCTGAGGACTGGCAGAATGCTTGCATAGTGCCATTGTACAAAGACAAAGGGGATAAAAGTGAGTGCTCAAATTACAGAGGTAAAAGTTTGTTGAGTATTCCTGGGAAATTATATGGGAAAGTATTGATTGAGAGGGTGAAGGCATGTACAGAGCATCAGATTGGGGAAGAGCAGTTTGGTTTCAGAAGTGGTAGAGGATGTGTGGATCAGGTGTTTGCTTTGAAGAATGTATGTGAGAAGTACTTGGAAAAGCAAATGGATTTGTATGTAGCATTTATGGATCTGGAAAAGGCATATGATAAGAGTTGATAGAGATGCTCTGCGGAAGGTATTAAGAATATATAGTGTGGGAGGCAAGTTGTTAGAAGCAGTGAAAAGTTTTTTATCAAGGATGTAAGGCATGTGTACGTGTAGGAAGAGAGGAAAGAGATTGGTTCTCAGTGAATGTAGGTTTGTGGCAGGGGTGTGTGATGTCTTCATGGATGTTTAATTTGTTTATGGATGGGGTTGTTACGGAGGTGAATGCAAGAGTTTTGGAAAGATGGGCAAGTATGCAGTCTGTGGTGGATGAGAGAGCTTGGGAAGTGAGTCAGTTGTTGTTTGCTGATGATACAGAGCTGGTGGCTGATTCGTGTGAGAAACTGCAGAAGCTGGTGACTGAGTTTGGTAAAGTGTGTGAAAGAAGAAAGCTGAGAGTAAATGTGAATAAGAGCAAGGTTATTAGGTACAGTATGGTTGAGGGACACGTCAATTGTGGGGTAAGTTTGAAAGGAGAAAAACTGGAGGAAGTGAAGTGTTTTAGATATCTAATCTGGGAGTGGATTTGGCAGAGGATGGAACCATGGAAGCGGAAGTGAATTATAGGGTAGGGGAGGGGACGAAAGTCCTGGGAGCGTTGAAGAATGTGTGGAAGTTGAGAACATTATCTCGGAAAGCAAAAATGGGTATGTTTGAAGGAATGGTGGTTCCAACAATGTTATATGGTTGCGAGGCGTGGGCTATGGATAGAGTCGTGCGGATGAGAGTGGATGTGCCGGAAATGAGATGTTTGAGAACAATATGTGGTGTGAGGTGGTTTGATCGAGTAAGTAATAATAGGGTAAGAGAGATGTGTGGTAATAAAAAGAGTTGGTTGAGAGAGCAGAAGAGGGTGTTTTGAAATGGTTTGGTCACATGGAGAGAATGAGTGAGGAAAGATTGACCAAAAGGATATATGTGTCTGAGGTGGAGGGAACGAGAAGTGGGAGACCAAATTTGGAGGTGGAAAGATGGAGTGAAAATGATTTTGAGTGATTGGGGCCTGAAAATTGCATGGGAGGGTGAAAGGCATGCAAGGAACAGAGTGAATTGGAACAATGTGGTACACGGGGTTGACGTTCTGTCAATGGATTGAACCAGGGCATGTGAAGTGTCTGGGGTAAAACATGGAAAGTTCTGTGGGGCCTGGATGTGGAAAGGGAGCTGTGTTTCAGAGTATTATTACATGACAGCTAGAGTCTGAGTGTGAACAAATGTGGCCTTTGTTGTCTTTTCCTAGCGCTACCTCGCGCATATGAGGCAGGAGGGGGTTGTTATTTCATGTGTGGCAGGGTGGTGATGGGAATGAATAAAGGCAGACAGTATGAATTATGTACATGTGTATATATGCATATGTCTGTGGGTGTATATATATGTATACATTGAGATGTATAAGTATGTATATTCGCGTGTGTGGACATATATGTATATACATGTGTATGTGGGTGGGTAGGGCCATTCTTTCGTCAGTTTCCTTGTGCTACCTATAACGCGGGAGACAGCAACAAAGTGTAATAATGAAAAAAAATAATGTGTATGTGGGTGGTTTGGGCTATTCCTTAGTCTGTTTCCTTGTGCTACCTTGCTAATGCAGGCGACAGTGACAGAGTATAATGAATATATGAATAAATATTTCTGTGTGTATGTGTGAATGTATATGTATATATAGAGAGAGCCTCTGCAGACACTGCTCTAGACATGCCCTCTGGCAGTGGCCTGTTAAGGGTGAGGCACTAAAGGCTAAGCAGCAGCAATGGAGTTCTTTAGTTATGGAAATTCTTTTGCAGTGGACACCTCTTTGAGGTAGTTATTCACTAGTTCTTACTCAAGCAAACAGCCTTAGAAAACTGATGAAATCATAAACAACTTCCATGAAAGGGAATAAAAAAGCCAATGGTGTATATGGTAAGGGAACAGAATCACTTAAAGCAGTCATCAATATAAACAGAAACAACTAAAACAGGCAATGATATTAAGGCATTCCAGCTACACATTCCCATCCCCTTTAGTCACCTTCTACAACATGCAGGGAATACAGGGGAAGTATTCTTAGCTTCTTGTTTGCAAAGAAAGACAATGGAGGTAAGCTGAAAGCGATGGTAAATGGAAACACTTTAAGCGTTGAGTGTGCAAATGCTTCAACAAAGGAGTATTCATCTAAACTTTTATGCATGGATATAAAACTAAAGTTTATGCCTATATGGTTAGATAAAAGAAAGAAAATGAAATGAAATGGATATCTTTATTAATCTAACTTTTTATATCTGTGATGCCTGTTCCAATTGGATAAGTGTAACTTGAATGAGAAGGTTTGAAAGACTAAAGAAAGAAGAAATCAGCATACATGTCATGAAAAATTCACTAAAAAGGCACACAAATGTGTCTTTAATGATGATAATGTCACCTAGAATGTATGGCAGATCTCAAAATGTTGAAGATACCAGTGTTATAATACAAGAAGAAGAAATACACAACAAAAGACATGGATATATACTGTATGAGAACTAATAGAGGCTAGGAATATTTCAGATCATGATGATGAGATGATTTTGGACTGTATACAGTGGAAGCTCTGTGTGTGTGATGGTGGTGAATGAAGAACGGTCTCGCCTGAATCAACGCAGCATCCAAAATACAGTAAGAAGGACTTATGTCAGCAAAGAAGTTCAACTTTCAATTTAACACACTGAACAGGGGGTGAGCATATGTATGAGTTTTATCAAAAACACATTTCTACATACACACACTGGTCCATAAAAAGCAAAGCCAATAAATCAGTATTTATATGTACTTACCCATTTTCCTTTTTTACAGCAAGCTCTGCAGTGGTTGGTCCATGATCAACCCAAACTCGCTTTCCAACACTTTTAAATTTGTAGGTTTTCCTAGAAAGAAATAAAAGATAAAACAGGGAACAGAGCATATGATATCTGATAAAAGACAGATCAACAAACAGACAAAAGGTTTGCGGCAGGGGTGTGTGATGTCTCCATGGTTGTTTAATTTGGTTATGGATGGGGTTGTTAGGGAGGTAAATGCAAGAGTTTTGGAAAGAGGGGCAAGTATGAAGTCTGTTGGGGATGAGAGAGCTTGGGAAGTGAGTCAGTTGTTGTTCGCTGATGATACAGCGCTGGTGGCTGATTCATGTGAGAAACTGCAGAAGCTGGTGACTGAGTTTGGTAAAGTGTGTGAAAGAAGAAAGTTAAGAGTAAATGTGGATAAGAGCAAGGTTATTAGGTACAGTAGGGTTGAGGGTCCGGTAAATTGGGAGGTAAGTTTGAATGGAGAAAAACTGGAGGAAGTAAAGTGTTTTAGATATCTGGGAGTGGATCTGGCAGCGGATGGAACCATGGAAGCGGAGGTGGATCATAGGGTGGGAGAGGGGGCGAAAATCCTGGGAGCCTTGAAGAATGTGTGGAAGTCGAGAACATTATCTCGGAAAGCAAAAATGGGTATGTTTGAAGGAATAGTGGTTCCAACAATGTTGTATGGTTGCGAGGCGTGGGCTATGGATAGAGTTGTGCGCAGGAGGATGGATGTGCTGGAAATGAGATGTTTGAGGACAATGTGTGGTGTGAGGTGGTTTGATCGAGTAAGTAACGTGAGGGTAAGAGACATGTGTGGAAATAAAAAGAGCGTGGTTGAGAGAGCAGAAGAGGGTGTTTTGAAATGGTTTGGGCACATGGAGAGAATGAGTGAGGAAAGATTGACCAAGAGGATATATGTGTCGGAGGTGGAGGGAACGAGGAGAAGTGGGAGACCAAATTGGAGGTGGAAAGATGTAGTGAAAAAGATTTTGTGTGATCGGGGCCTGAACATGCAGGAGGGTGAAAGGAGGGCAAGGAATAGAGTGAATTGGATCGATGTGGTATACCGGGGTTGACGTGCTGTCAGTGGATTGAATCAAGGCATGTGAAGCGTCTGGGGTAAACCATGGAAAGCTGTGTAGGTATGTATATTTGCGTGTGTGGATGTATGTATTATACATGTGTATGGGGGTGGGTTGGGCCATTTCTTTCGTCTGTTTCCTTGCGCTACCTCGCAAACGCGGGAGACAGCGGCAAAAAAAAAAAAAATAAATATATATATATATATATATATATATATATATATATATATATATATATATATATATATATATATAAAAATATATATATATATATATATATATATATATATATATATATATATATATATATATATATATATATATATATATATATTTTTTCAAACTGTTCGCCATTTCCCGCATTAGCGAGGTAGCGTTAAGAACAGAGGACTGGGCCTTTGAGGGAATACCCTCACCTGGCCCAATTCTCTGTTCCTTCTTTTGGAAAATTAAAAAAAAAAAAAAACGAGAGGGGAGGATTTCCAGCCCCCCGCTCCCTCCCCTTTTAGTCGCCTTTTACGACACGCAGGGAATACGTGGGAAGTATTCTTTGTCCCCTATCCCCAGGGCTAATATATATATATATATATATATATATATATATATATATATATATATATATATATATATATATATATTCTGGAAGGAGGTAAATAAAGTGCGTAAGACAAGGGAGCAAATGGGAACTTCAGTGAAGGGCGCAAATGGGGAGGAGATAACAAGTAGTGGTGATGTGAGAAAGAGATGGAGTGAGTATTTTGAAGGTTTGTTGAATGTGTTTGATGACAGAGTGGCAGATATAGGGTGTTTTGGTTGAGGTGGTGTGCAAAGTGAGAGGTTAGGGAAAATGATTTGGTAAACAGAGAAGAGGTAGTAAAAGCTTTGCGGAAGATGAAAGCCAGCAAGGCAGCAGGTTTGGATGGTATTGCAGTGGAATTTGTTAAAAAAGGGGGTGACTGTATTGTTGACTGGTTGGTAAGGTTATTTAATGTATGTATGACTCACGGTGAGGTGCCTGAGGATTGGCGGAATGCGTGCATAGTGCCATTGTACAAAGGCAAAGGGGATAAGAGTGAGTGCTCAAATTACAGAGGTTTAAGTTTGTTGAGTATTCCTGGTAAATTATATGGGAGGGTATTGATTGAGAGGGTGAAGGCATGTACAGAGCATCAGATTGGGGAAGAGCAGTGTGGTTTCAGAAGTGGTAGAGGATGTGTGGATCAGGTGTTTGCTTTGAAGAATGTATGCGAGAAATACTTAGAAAAGCAAATGGATTTGTATGTAGCATTTATGGATCTGGAGAAGGCATATGATAGAGTTGATAGAGATGCTCTGTGGAAGGTATTAAGAATATATGGTGTGGGAGGCAAGTTGTTAGAAGCAGTGAAAAGTTTTTATCGAGGATGTAAGGCATGTGTACGTGTAGGAAGAGAGGAAAGTGATTGGTTCTCAGTGAATGTAGGTTTGCAGCAGGGGTGTGTGATGTCTCCATGGTTGTTTAATTTGTTTATGGACGGGGTTGTTAGGGAGGTGAATGCAAGAGTTTTGGAAAGAGGGGCAAGTATGAAGTCTGTTGGGGATGAGAGAGCTTGGGAAGTGAGTCAGTTGTTGTTCGCTGATGATACAGCGCTGGTGGCTGATTCATGTGAGAAACTGCAGAAGCTGGTGACTGAGTTTGGTAAAGTGTGTGAAACAAGAAAGTTAAGAGTAAATGTGAATAAGAGCAAGGTTATTAGGTACAGTGGGGTTGAGGGTCAAGTCAATTGGGAGGTGACTTTGAATGGAGAAAAACTGGAGGAAGTGAAGTGTTTTAGATATCTGGGAGTGGATCTGGCAGCGGATGGAACCATGGAAGCGGAAGTGGATCATAGGGTGGGGGAGGGGGCGAAAATTCTGGGAGCCTTGAAGAATGTGTGGAAGTCGAGAACATTATCTCGGAAAGCAAAAATGGGTATGTTTGAAGGAACAGTGGTTCCAACAATGTTGTATGGTTGCGAGGCGTGGGCTATGGATAGAGTTGTGCGCAGGAGGATGGATGTGCTGGAAATGAGATGTCTGAGGACAATGTGTGGTGTGAGGTGGTTTGATCGAGTAAGTAACGTAAGGGTAAGAGAGATGTGTGGAAATAAAAAGAGCGTGGTTGAGAGAGCAGAAGAGGGTGTTTTGAAATGGTTTGGGCACATGGAGAGAATGAGTGAGGAAAGATTGACCAAGAGGATATATGTGTCGGAGGTGGAGGGAACGAGGAGAAGAGGGAGACCAAATTGGAGGTGGAAAGATGGAGTGAAAAAGATTTTGTGTGATCGGGGCCTGAACATGCAGGAGGGTGAAAGGAGGGCAAGGAATAGAGTGAATTGGAGCGATGTGGTATACCGGGGTTGACGTGCTGTCAGTGGATTGAATCGGGGCATGTGAAGCGTCTGGGGTAAACCATGGAAAGCTGTGTAGGTATGTATATTTGCGTGTGTGGACGTATGTATATACATGTGTATAGGGGTGGGTTGGGCCATTTCTTTCGTCTGTTTCCTTGCGCTACCTCGCAAACGCAGGAGACAGCTGGTGACTGAGTTTGGTAAAGTGTGTGGAAGAAGAAAGTTAAGAGTAAATGTGAATAAGAGCAAGGTTATTAGGTACAGTAGGGTTGAGGGTCAAGTCAATTGGGAGGTGAGTTTGAATGGAAAAAACTGGAGGAAGTGAAGTGTTTTAGATATCTGGGAGTGGATCTGGCAGCGGATGGAACCATGGAAGCGGAAGTGGATCATAGGGTGGGGGAGGGGGTGAAAATTCTGGGGGCCTTGAAGAATGTGTGGAAGTCGAGAACATTATCTCGGAAAGCAAAAATGGGTATGTTTGAAGGAATAGTGGTTCCAACAATGTTGTATGGTTGCGAGGCGTGGGCTATGGATAGAGTTGTGCGCAGGAGGATGGATGTGCTGGAAATGAGATGTTTGAGGACAATGTGTGGTGTGAGGTGGTTTGATCGAGTGAGTAACGTAAGGGTAAGAGAGATGTGTGGAAATAAAAAGAGCGTGGTTGAGAGAGTAGAAGAGGGTGTTTTGAAGTGGTTTGGGCACATGGAGAGAATGAGTGAGGAAAGATTGACCAAGAGGATATATGTGTCGGAGGTGGAGGGAACGAGGAGAAGAGGGAGACCAAATTGGAGGTGGAAAGATGGAGTGAAAAAGATTTTGTGTGATCGGGGCCTGAACATGCAGGAGGGTGAAAGGAGGGCAAGGAATAGAGTGAATTGGAGCGATGTGGTATACCGGGGTTGACGTGCTGTCAGTGGATTGAATCAAGGCATGTGAAGCGTCTGGGGTAAACAATGGAAAGCTGTGTAGGTATGTATATTTGCGTGTGTGGACGTATGTATATACATTTGTATGGGGGGGGGTTGGGCCATTTCTTTCGTCTGTTTCCTTGCGCTACCTTGCAAACGCGGGAGACAGCGACAAAGTATAATAAAAAAAATATATATATATATATATATATATATATATATATATATATATATATATATATATATATATAGCTGTGGTTTCGGGCATTATTACATGACAGCTGGAGACTGAGTGTGAACGAATGGGGCCTTTGTTGTCTTTTCCTAGCGCTACCTCGCACACATGAGGGGGAGGGGGATGTTATTCCATATGTGGCGAGGTGGCGATGGGAATAAATAAAGGGAGACAGTATGAATTGTGTACATGTGTATATATGTATGTGTGAGTGTGTATATATATGTGTACATTGAGATGTATAGGTATGTATATTTGTGTGTGTGGATGTGTATGTATATACATGTGTATGGGGGTGGGTTGGGCCATTTCTTTCATCTGTTTCCTTGCGCTACCTCACAAACGCGGGAGACAGCGACAAAGCAAAATAAATAAATATATAAATAATGAGACAGATGCTTATAAATATATATATATATATATATTTTTTTTTTTTTTTTTTTTTTTTTTTTTATACTTTGTCGCTGTCTCCCGCGTTTGCGAGGTAGCGCAAGGAAACAGACGAAAGAAATGGCCCAACCCCCCCCCCCATACACATGTACATACACACGTCCACACACGCAAATATACATACCTACACAGCTTTCCATGGTTTACCCCAGACGCTTCACATGCCTTGCTTCAATCCACTGACAGCACGTCAACCCCTGTATACCACATGACTCCAATTCACTCTATTTCTTGCCCTCCTTTCACCCTCCTGCATGTTCAGGCCCCGATCACACAAAATCTTTTTCACTCCATCTTTCCACCTCCAATTTGGTCTCCCTCTTCTCCTCGTTCCCTCCACCTCCGACACATATATCCTCTTGGTCAATCTCTCCTCACTCATTCTCTCCATGTGCCCAAACCATTTCAAAACACCCTCTTCTGCTCTCTCAACCACGCTCTTTTTATTTCCACACATCTCTCTTACCCTTACGTTACTTACTCGATCAAACCACCTCACACCACACATTGTCCTCAAACATCTCATTTCCAGCACATCCATCCTCCTGCGCACATCTCTATCCATAGCCCACGCCTCGCAACCATACAGCATTGTTGGAACCACTATTCCCTCAAACATACCCATTTTTGCTTTCCGAGATAATGTTCTCGACTTCCACACATTTTTCAAGGCTCCCAAAATTTTCGCCCCCTCCCCCACCCTATGATCCACTTCCGCTTCCATGGTTCCATCCGCTGACAGATCCACTCCCAGATATCTAAAACACTTCACTTCCTCCAGTTTTTCTCCATTCAAACTCACCTCCCAATTGACTTGACCCTCACCCCTACTGTACCTAATAACCTTGCTCTTATTCACATTTACTCTCAACTTTCTTCTTCCACACACTTTACCAAACTCAGTCACCAGCTTCTGCAGTTTCTCACATGAATCAGCCACCAGCGCTGTATCATCAGCGAACAACAATTGACTCACTTCCCAAGCTCTCTCATCCCCAACAGACTTCATACTTGCCCCTCTTTCCAGGACTCTTGCATTTACCTCCTTTACAACCCCATCCATAAACAAATTAAACAACCATGGAGACATCACACACCCCTGCCGCAAACCTACATTCACTGAGAACCAATCACTTTCCTCTCTTCCTACACGTACACATGCCTTACATCCTCGATAAAAACTTTTCACTGCTTCTAACAACTTGCCTCCCACACCATATATTCTTAATACCTTCCACAGAGCATCTCTATCAACTCTATCATATGCCTTCTCCAGATCCATAAATGCTACATACAAATCCATTTGCTTTTCTAAGTATTTCTCACATACATTCTTCAAAGCAAACACCTGATCCACACATCCTCTACCACTTCTGAAACCGCACTGCTCTTCCCCAATCTGATGCTCTGTACATGCCTTCACCCTCTCAATCAATACCCTCCCATATAATTTACCAGGAATACTCAACAAACTTATACCTCTGTAATTTGAGCACTCACTCTTATCCCCTTTGCCTTTGTACAATGGCACTATGCACGCATTCCGCCAATCCTCAGGCACCTCACCATGAGTCATACATACATTAAATAACCTTACCAACCAGTCAACAATACAGTCACCCCCTTTCTTAATAAATTCCACTGCAATACCATCCAAACCTGCTGCCTTGCCGGCTTTCATCTTCCGCAAAGCTTTTACTACCTCTTCTCTGTTTACCAAATCATTTTCCCTAACCCTCTCACTTTGCACACCACCTCGACCAAAACACCCTATATCTGCCACTCTGTCATCAGACACATTCAACAAACCTTCAAAATACTCATTCCATCTATATATATATAAATAATAAGACAGATGCTTCACTTATGGATTAGTCAAACGAAGAAGTGGAATGTCATCATTTTTTTCTGAGTATTACTGTTTGGGTCTTCAACGCTTGGTAGATAAGATAGTGACAGCAATTAATTTTTTCTTTTAGAAGGTTGTTTTGTGCCACCCTGCTTTGCATGTAGGAAAAGCTGATATGATATACATGATGATTGAATCAGATTTTGTCAAAAGGCAGACATATCAGATATCTCCATCGTTATTTATCAATGTTTTTTTTGAAGGAAGTCTTTTATTACTGTATAAGTATAGCTTGTTTTCCCTGTGGACAGGGGAGAAAGAATACTTCCCACATATTCCCTGCGTGTCATAGAAGGCGACTAAAAGGGGAGGGAGCGGGGGGCTGGAAATCCTCCCCTCTCGTTTTTTTTTAATTTTCCAAAAGAAGGAACAGAAAATTGGGCCAGGTGAGGGTATTCCCTCAAAGGCCCAGTCCTCTGTTCTTAACGCTACCTTGCTAATGCGGGAAATGGCGAATAGTTTGAAAGAAAAAAGATATATATACATATTTTTTTTTTTTTTTTTTTTTATACTTTTTTTATACTTTTTTTTTATACTATTCGCTATTTTCCGCGATAGCGAGGTAGTGTTAAGAACAGAGGACTGGGCCTTTGAGGGAATATCCTCACCTGGACCTCTTCTCTGTTCCTTCTTTTGGAAAATTAAAAAAAAAAAAAAAAAAAAAAAGAGGGGAGGATTTCCAGCCCCCCGCTCCCTTCCCTTTTAGTCGCCTTCTACGACACGCAGGGAATACGTGGGAAGTATTCTTTCTCCCCTATCCCCAGGGAATATATATATATATATATATTTTTTTTTCTTTCAAACTATTCGCCATTTCCCGCATTAGCGAGGTAGCGTTAAGAACAGAGGACTGGGCCTTGAGGGAATACCCTCACCTGGCCCAATTCTCTGTTCCTTCTTTTGGAAAATTAAAAAAAAACGAGAGGGGAGGATTTCCAGCCCCCCCGCTCCCTCCCCTTTTAGTCGCCTTCTACGACACGCAGGGAATACGTGGGAAGTATTCTTTCTCCCCTATCCCCAGGGATAGTATATATATATATATATATATATATATATATATATATATATATATATATATATATATATATATATATATATATATATACATATATATATATATATATATATATATATATATATATATATATATATATATATACATACATATATTCATATATATACATATATATATATACACATATACATATATATATATACACATATACATATATATATATATATATATATATATATATATATATATATATATATATATATGAATGTAGTGAATGTAGGTTTGCGGCAGGGGTGTGTGATGTCTCCATGGTTGTTTAATTTGTTTATGGATGGGGTTGTTAGGGAGGTAAATGCAAGAGTTTTGGAAAGAGGGGCAAGTATGAAGTCTGTTGGGGATGAGAGAGCTTGGGAAGTGAGTCAGTTGTTGTTCGCTGATGATACAGCGCTGGTGGCTGATTCATGTGAGAAACTGCAGAAGCTGGTGACTGAGTTTGGTAAAGTGTGTGGAAGAAGAAAGTTAAGAGTAAATGTGAATAAGAGCAAGGTTATTAGGTACAGTAGGGTTGAGGGTCAAGTCAATTGGGAGGTGAGTTTGAATGGAGAAAAACTGGAGGAAGTGAAGTGTTTTAGATATCTGGGAGTGGATCTGGCAGCGAATGGAACCATGGAAGTGGAAGTGGATCATAGGGTGGGGGAGGGGGCGAAAATTCTGGGGGCCTTGAAGAATGTGTGGAAGTCGAGAACATTATCTCGGAAAGCAAAAATGGGTATGTTTGAAGGAATAGTGGTTCCAACAATGTTGTATGGTTGCGAGGCGTGGGCTATGGATAGTGTTGTGCGCAGGAGGATGGATGTGCTGGAAATGAGATGTTTGAGGACAATGTGTGGTGTGAGGTGGTTTGATCAAGTGAGTAACGTAAGGGTAAGAGAGATGTGTGGAAATAAAAAGAGCGTGGTTGAGAGAGCAGAAGAGGGTGTTTTGAGGTGGTTTGGGCACATGGAGAGGATGAGTGAGGAAAGATTGACCAAGAGGATATATGTGTCGGAGGTGGAGGGAGCAAGGAGAAGAGGGAGACCAAATTGGAGGTGGAAAGATGGAGTGAAAAAGATTTTGTGTGATCGGGGCCTGAACATGCAGGAGGGTGAAAGGAGGGCAAGGAATAGAGTGAATTGGAGCGATGTGGTATACCGGGGTTGACGTGCTGTCAGTGGATTGAATCAAGGCATGTGAAGCGTCTGGGGTAAACCATGGAAAGCTGTGTAGGTATGTATATATATATATATATATTTTTTTTTTTTTTTTTTTTTTTATACTTTGTCGCTGTCTCCCGCGTCTGCGAGGTAGCGCAAGGAAACAGACGAAAGAAATGGCCCAACCCACCCCCATACACATGTATATACATACGTCCACACACGCAAATATACATATATATATCTTTTCTTTCTTTCAAACTATTCGCCATTTCCCGCGTTAGCGAGGTAGCGTTAAGAACAGAGAACTGGGCCTTTAAGGGAATATCCTCACCTGGCCCCCTTCTCTATTCCTTCTTTTGGAAAATTAAAAAAAAATAATGAGAGGGGAGGATTTCCAGCCCCCCGTTCCCTCCCCTTTTAGTCGCCTTCTACGACACGCAGGGAATACGTGGGAAGTATTCTTTCTCCCCTATCCCCAGGGATAATATATATATATATATATATATATTACTTCAAGATGTGATCCATCACTAGTTCTTTCTTTTCATATTGTTATTTTATTTATTTTGCTTTGTCGCTGTCTCCCGCGTTAGCGAGGTAGCGCAAGGAAACAGACGAAAGAATATATATATATATATATATATATATATATATATATATATATATATATATATATATATATATATATGCTCATAAAGACACATACATATAAATATCAACATATACACATACACAGCCATATACATATATACACAAGTACATATTCACACTTGCTTGCCTTCATCCATTCCCAACACCACCCCACCCCAAAGGAAACAGCATCAGCACCCCCTACGTCAGTCAGGTAGCGTGAGGAAAAGGGACAAAAAAAAGGCCATATTCATTCACACTCGGTCTCTAGATGTCATGTGAAATGCACCGAAATCACAGCTCCCTTCCCACATCCAAGCCCCACAGACCTTTCCAAGGTTTACTCCAGACACTTCACATGCCCTGGTTCAGTCCATTGAAAGCATGTCTATCCCAGTATACCACATTGTTCCAATTTGCCCCACTCCTTGCACGCCTCTCACCCTCCTGTATGTTCAGGCTCCAATTGCTCAAAATCTTTTCCACTCCATTCTTCCTCCTCCAATTTGGTCTCCAGCTTCTCCTTGTTCCCTCAACCTGTGACACATACATATTCTTTGTCACTTTCCTCACTCATTCTCTCCATACGTCCACACCATTTCAACACACCCTCTTCTGCTCTCTCAATCACACTCTTTTTATTTCCACACATCTCTCTTACCCGTTCATTACTTACTCGATCAAACCACATACTGTCCTCTAACATTTCATTTCCAACCACGTCACACACATACTGTCCTCTAACATTTCATTTCCTACATATCCACCCTCCTCGGTACAACCTTATTTACAGCCCATGCCTTGCAACCATATAACACTGTTGGAATCACTATTCCTTCAAACATACCCATTTTTACTCTTAAGGTTTTCTTCCACACATTCTTCATCGCTTCCAGAATCTTCACCCTCTCCCCCACCCTGTGACTTGCTTCTGCTTACATGGTTCCATTCGCTGCCAAGCCTATTCCCAGATATCTAAAATGCTTCACTTCCTCCCAATTTTTCTCCATTCAAACTTACATCCCAATTAACTTGCCCCTCAACTCTACTTAACCTAATAACCTTGCTCTTATTCACATTTACTTTCAACTATCTCCTTTCAAGCACTTTTCCAAACTCAGTCACCAACTTCTGCAATTTCTCACTCTGATCAACCACCAGTGCTGTACCTTTGGTGAACAACAACTGACTCACCTCCCAGGTCCTCTCATCCCCAACAGACTGCATACTTGCCCCTCTCTCCAAAACTCTAGCATTTCACCCCCTAACCACCCCATCCATAAAACAAATCAAACAACCATGGGGACATCACACTCCCCTGCCACAGACCAACATTCACTGGGAAACAATCACTCTCCTCTCTTCCTACTTGTAAACATGCCTTACATCCCCGGTAAAAACTTTTCACTGCTTCTAGCAACTTACCTCCCACACCATATACCCTTAATACCTTCCACAAAGCATCTCTATCAACCCTATCATAAGCCTTCTCCAGATCCATAAATGCTACATACAAGTCCATCTGTTTTTCTAAGTATTTCTCATAGAAATTCTTCCCATGTATTCCCTGCATGTCATAAAAGGTGACTTTTAAAGGGGAGTGGCTGGGTGGCTGGAAATCCTCCCCTCCAATTTTTACTTTTCAAAAAAAAAAAAAAAAATAAAAAAAAAAAAAAAAAGGAACAGAGAAGGGGGCCTAGTGAAGATTTCCCCCTCTCAGGCTCACTCCTCCATTCTTAACGTTACCTCACTAACGTGGGAAATGGCGAATATATATGAAAAAAATATTAATTGTTTCATTATACTTAACCGCCGTCTCCCACGTTAACAAGAAAGCGCAAGGAAAATACACATACACATAAACACCCACACACGCACATATACATACATATACATTTCACTGTATACATACACAGACATATACATATATTTTTTTTTTGCTTTGTCGCTGTCTCCCGCGTTTGCGAGGTAGCGCAAGGAAACAGACGAAAGAAATGGCCCAACCCACCCCCATACACATGTATATACATACGTCCACACACGCAAATATACATACCTACACAGCCTTCCATGGTTTACCCCAGACGCTTCACATGCCTTGATTCAATCCACTGACAGCACGTCAACCCCGGTATACCACATCAATCCAATTCACTCTATTCCTTGCCCTCCTTACACCCTCCTGCATGTTCAGGCCCCGATCACTCAAAATCTTTTTCACTCCATCTTTCCACCTCCAATTTGGTCTCCCTCTTCTCCTCGTTCCCTCCACCTCCGACACATATATCCTCTTGGTCAATCTTTCCTCACTCATTCTCTCCATGTGCCCAAACCATTTCAAAACACCCTCTTCTGCTCTTTCAACCACGCTCTTTTTATTTCCACACATCTCTCTTACCCTTACGTTACTTACTCGATCAAACCACCTCACACCACACATTGTCCTCAAACATCTCATTTCCAGCACATCCATCCTCCTGCGCACAACTCTATCCATATACATATTCATACTTGCTGCCTTTATCCATTCCCATTGCCACCCCACCACACACAAAATAGCATTCCCCCCTACCCCTCTCCAGTGAGGTAGCATCAGGAACAGACAAAAAAGGCCACATTCGTTCACCCTATGTCAAGCTGTCATGTGTAATGCACCGAAACCACAGCTCCCTTTCCACATCCAGGCCCCACAAAACTTTCCATGCTTTACCCCAGATGCTTCACATGCCCTGGTTCAATCCATTGACAGCACGTCGACCCCGGTATACCATATCGTTCCAATTCACTCCACTCCTCTAAACCACTTCTTCCTCCCCCAACTTCTGACATATATATCCTCTTTGTCAATCTTTCCTCACTCATTCTCTCCAAGTGATCAAACAATTTCAACACACCCTCTTCTGCTTTCTCAACCACACTCTTCTTATAACCACACATCTCTCTTACCCTTTCATTACTTACTCAATCAAACCACCTTACACCACATATTGTCCTCAAACATTTCATTTCTAACACATCCACCTTCCTCCGCACAACCCTATCTATACCCCATGCCTCGCAACTATATAACATTGTTAGAACCACTATTCCTTCAAACATAGCCATTTTTGCTCTCTGAGATAACACTCTATCCTTCTACACAGCCTTCATCACTCCTAGAATCTTCACCCCTTCCCCACCCTATGACTCACTTCTGCTTCCATGGTTCCATCCACTGCCAAGTCCACTCCCAGATATCTAATGAGGCCAAAACTAACCCTTGGTGTATAGCAGAGTAACCACCAGGGCTCACCTGTCCTCATTCATAACAAAAGCACATCAGATAGAGTAAATTCCTCCTAGGGTTGCATAAACAGACAAATATTTTGTACAAAATATAATTTCTAAACCTAAGTGCTTTAACAGTTTATAAAGGAACAAAACCAACAAAAAAATTTCTCTTAAAATCCTTCCACTCCTCAAATGAAGATTACATATTGCTGGAGCAAAACAAGCTGCAGGAGAGGTTGACATTAAAGAAGCCCCACTCATCTCAATTCATTAAAGGCTCCAGTCACAGACAAAAGTCCACATCAGGGCTGGGCCTTAACTGAAGTACAGAGAATTATGAAAAGGATTAAGAAAAGACAAGGGTGACAAGGGTAAGTATTTATGAATTTTTGAGAAAGTGAAAGACCTGTCTTTTGAAATGTGCCAGGTCACAGTTATTGGTAAAGACATGAGAAGGTAAGAGCTCCTAAGCTTTAACATGAAGGGAAAGAAGCAGGTATCAAAACAGCCCACCCTTGAGTTGCTCATGGCCACACAATAATCATGTGATGCAGCAGCTTGCCAAGTATTGCATGGTCTCACTGGTGGCATGGGCACACAATCAGCCAGCTCTTGGAAGCAAAAACCAAAGTAATAATTATAGAAGAGGGAAAGTGAGCCAACATTGTGGCATTGGGCAAGGGGGTTATGGTTGGAAGTTAGCCCAGAGCAGTTTACAATTCACACTGCTTTCAACTCTGTCAAATAAGGACACAGAGACAGAACCACCCCGAATGTGAGAGCAGTACTCCATACAAGGAGGAATCAATCCCTTGTATAAATGGAGCAACTGTTCGGAAGAGAAGAAGTTTCAACATCTTAACAGGACACCCAGTTTCTTAGAGGAAGACTTAGCTGTTCCTGTAATGTGGGGTTTCCAAGAAAGAGGGGATGTTACTATAATACCATGAATCTTCATTGAGTCAAAAGGTGGAATTACAAAACTGTCAAAGGAGAGATGGGAGCCATAAGGAGTTTTCGATAGAGAGATGGTAAGATATTGGGTCTTCAAGGCATTAAACTTAACAAGATTTTGTGTATTCCACTGAGATATCCCGTCCAAGTCTAAGTTTATTGAGGAAGCTATATTAAGATGCAGATCAAGTGGGAGAAGAGGGAGTAGAACTGAAGGATATGGATGACTGCAGTGTTGGGTCATCAGCATATGAGTGCATTGGATTATTTGAGTAGGAGAGGAAATTGTTGGTAAAAAGGAGAAAAAGTGTAGGGGACAGGAAAGAACCTTGAGGGACACCACTGTTAATGGAGAAAAGGGGGAGGCTGATCCATCAACAACCACAGAGATAGATCGGCGAGAGGATGCTAGATCAACAATCACAGAGATTGATCAGCCACAGAAGCTAGATATGAAGGAACAAAATAAGGGGGGAAGCTAAATGAGAGGAGCTTAAGAGATGAAAACTCGATACCACACCCTGTCAAAAGCCTTAGATATGTCAAGGGCAACTGCACATGACTCCCTAAAATCTTTCAGAGATGATGACCAGACATTAGTAAGATAGGAAAGAATATCAACAGTGAATATCGCCTAGAGGTCGCACAATCACTACTTGAAGCCATGAACTGTTTCAAGTGGCAAAAAGGGTAGATGTAAAGCAAGGTTCTTCTGGCTTTTCTCATCAGGAAATTATTGATAATAATTTACAGGGTTGAGCAAACAACAGTACCAGAGCCAGAACTGACCCCTCTCCCTCCCTGTAATCATCATCTCATCAGGAAATTATTGGTAATAATTTACAGGGTTGAGCAAACAACAGTACCAGAGCCAGAACTGACCCCTCTCCCTCCCTGTCACTGCATTCCACCACCACTCCACTGCCACCTCATGCACCACTCTACAATATCTCTGGTGAGAAAAGCTTACATATCATTTTGTACCTACCATCATTTGTGAAGTAAAATTATAAAACTATATACTATATGACATTCAAAAATATCTCCATTTATGAGTGTTTTTACTATACCTGTTGACCAAAGAAATTTCATTATGAACGAATCTCTTATGGGAGTATGCAGAAAAAACTGTTCACATAACATATTGAGATTCGTGATACAGATAATCTTTTTAAAAAATGCAGTTCTGTTCATTGATGGGAGAGAATGAAGTGGAGCAACATGGTAATCAGATGGTGGGGGAGATGTCCTAGCAATGGGCTGAACCAGGGCATGTGAAGTAGGCAAGGTTTACATGGAAAAGTCAGTGTAGCTAGGCCATAGATGGTTGGCTGTAGTTTCAATCCATTACACATGACAGATAAAGAGTGGGTGTGTGCAATAAAGGCCATTGTTTGTTTGCTCCTGATACTATCTAGATAAGGTGGGTAAAGCAATTAGGTTTCAAAAACAAATCAAGAAGGAATACTTACAAGTAAGGATGTGCTTCCTTCAACTCCTCTGGCATTGCAAACGGGCGTCGTTTTGGTTCCAGTACAACATTAGTACACTTGGTCCACTCCGTAATATTTCCATGACACACATAGCCTTTGCCATACCTGGAAACAATCCCAAGGACCAATGATAATAACACCAATTTTCTTGAACAGTATTCAGTGTTATACATGAACAACATCCAGTTCTACACATCATACTACTCAATAAAAATGCAACATAACAATAGAGGCAGCAAGTATGAATTATGTATATGAGTATATATGTATATGTCTAAGAATATATATGTATACGTTGAAATGTATAGTTATGTATATGTGCGTGTGTGGACATGTATGTATATACATGTGTATGTGGGTGAGTTGGGCCATTCTTTCGTCTGTTTCCTTACGCTACCTCGCTAACATAGGAGACAGCTACAAAGTATAATAAATATAAATAATAGCATAAATTATGTACAAGTGTATATATGCATATGTCTGTGTATGTATATGTATGCATATGTTGAAATGTATGTGCACGTATATGTGCGTATAAGAGCATTTATGTATATGCATGTGTATGTGGGTGGGTTGGGCCATTCCTCGTCTGTTTCCTTGCACTACCTCGCTGACATGGAAGACAGAGATTAAGTATAATAAATAAATAAATATATAAATAAAAATCTGTACTAAGACAGTAATGAATATATTCAACTTTAGAAAAAAGGGGAACACCAAAACAGTAGGTGCCCTACAAAGAAATTAATCCAATTAAGGAGCACATGCAAATAGGTATATGCAAAGAGTGAACTTGAAAAAGGTGAAAACCATGTTTTCCAGGTAGACTCTTCAATGCCCTCACTATAAAGGTAGTTTTCTTACAAACCATCAGATCATCCTAAATGAGGGAAGAGAATGTGTGACCACTTGTGCTATAATCACTCTCAATTAATGATAAAGTTAAAATTCAAGTGTCTGGCAGGAGTCGAAGAGACCTTCTAAAAAGGAATGTTGTTATCTCCAAGGACTCTGCAAAACCTTACATAACTAGATCTCACACCACCAGAACAAACTCACTTGCTCAACATGAATCAGACCCATCCTCCATGGAGGACGAAGGGCCAGATGATGAAGTGAGGGCAAGTGAAGAGTCTTGCTCAAAAATATGCTTTTCACTGGGTCAAACCTCACTTGTTCAGCAAATTTCCTTGCATGCCCTCATCACTTCACACAGTCTTAACACATTAATCAACAAGGGAGGAGTATTTATTTATCAAGTATATAAACTCCTCCCCCTTAACTTTCTCCCAAGGACAACCACTTAAAAGACTCTTCTCTGATGTTTAGGGCCAACTCTATCTTTCAAGGTCTATACAGTCTTAACATGAGATATAATGTCCATGTAATGATTCAATTCATAAGAACTGTGAAAACAAAAACAATGTATCAATTTTAGCTGATTTTGCAAACTGCAAGCCAAAGGTCTTAGTTATAAAATACTTTTTCAATGCTTGTCCCTCCATAAGCCCCAGGTTGACATATTTTAACAATTATCTTAAGAGAAAATATAGTTCTTAAATGTGGAAAAAAATCCTAGAACAGACAAAAATGTTCCTCAGACCTGTCCTATAGGTAAAGTATCCCATTCTGGTAGGTAAAAGGCATCAATTATCCTTATAGGAAGACAATCCAAGGATAATTCGAGTTACAAACTGCCATCGAGTTACAAACTGCCAAGTGGCAATGGCTGTCACAGCCAATGTTCTTCAACCTTAACTCTTTGGGTGCTAAAACTGGATATATCTGCTTAAGACATTTAAGGTCATTTGATATAGTTAGCAGGTTTACCTCAAAACTCCACAAAAACTTCTCCTTGCACAGCAAAAAGCAGGAATAACTTCACAACCTTGGAAGCCCAACCAAATCTGTGTGTGTGCTCCCAACTCAGAGCAACACTGCAGCTATTGGATGTATCTACATATGGCCTCAGGTCTGCTCATGTCACAATCAGCTCCACATTTTCAGGTTAATTCTACTATGTTATTCTCGTGTATCATACCTTCTACATATACCTAATATTACAGTACCTATGGTTGCGAGGCGTGGGCTATGGATAGAGTTGTGCGCAGGAGAGTGGATGTGCTGGAAATGAGATGTTTGAGGACAATATGTGGTGTGAGGTGGTTTGATCAAGTAAGTAATAATAGGGTAAGAGAGATGTGTGGTAATAAAAAGTGTCGTTGAGAGAGCAGAAGAGGGTGTTTTGAAATGGTTTGGTCACATGGAGAGAATGAGTGAGGAAAGATTGACCAAGAGGATATATGTGTCTGAGGTGGAGGGAACGAGAAGTGGGAGACCAAATTGGAGATGGAAAGATGGAGTGAAAAAGATTTTGAGTGATCAGGGCCTGAACATGCAGGAGGGTGAAAGGCGTGCAAGGAATAGAGTGAATTGGAATGATGTGGTATACTGGGGTCGACGTGCTGTCAATGGATTGAACCAGGGCATGTGAAGCGTCTGGGGTAAACCATGGAAAGTTCTGTGGGGCCTGGATGTGGAAAGCGAGCTGTGGTTTCGGTGCATTATTACATGACAGCTAGAGACTGAGTGGGAACGAATGGGGCCTTTGTTGTCTTCCTAGCGCTACCTCACGCACATGAGGGGGGAGGGGGTTGTTATTACATGTGTGGCGGGGTGGCGATGGAAATGAATAAAGGCAAACAGCATGAACTATGTACATGTGTATATATGTATATGTCTGTGTTTGTATATATATGTATACGTTGAGATGTATAGGTATGTATATTTGCATGTGTGGACGTATATGTATATACATGTGTATGTGGGTGGGTTGGGCCATTCTTTCGTCTGTTTCCTTGCGCTACCTCGCTAACGTGGGAGACAGCGACAAAGCAAAATAATAAATATTACAATAATCATCCAATATGCAAATATATGACTGAGGTTTTGTAATAAGATGGTAAAATGAATAAAGAGCAAGAGTTCATAACTTTTGCTCATTTTTTTTTTCTCTTCAGTATTCATTTGTAAATTGTTTGAGCTTGACTTTTATATTTTTCTTTGGCAAGTTACTGTTATAGTTTAGGAGGAATGCCTTACATTAGCTGCACAGCATATAGTGTTTGTTTTTGGTTGATTGCCTGATTGATTACAATGAGTGGAGTGGCCATCTAACTCATGCCTTTTAACTCTTGTGTTCTCATCATAATGATAAGTTATTCGTCAACAAACTATCATCTATGTAATGGTTAAGCTTTATTTTCCATTTCATGCTGACATAGCCCCGAGGATATGGAGTAAACAGCTAAACAGCCTTCATATGTTTAAGTTTATAATTCCCAAAATTCTTCATTTTTCCCACTGTAATCATGAGTGGTAAAAAGAAGGCTCTCACATCTAATATTGAGGCCATTTTAGCAGCATATGAGAGTGGGAGCAAGTCTAAGGAGACAGGTGATTATGATGCCTCAGAAGTATGACTGGGTGATGAGGAAGTGGAAATGAGGGGCCCACTCCTGTCAACTAGCTAAGCTACACCAGACCTATACACAGGTGTAAGAATGAGAATGTCCAACACCAGAACATCCCAGATTTAGACTGCAGTTGACTGATGTCAAATATACAACTTGATATGTAGCTGCAGATATCAGATTGTAGACTTTGGAAATATGCAGTCATCATCATTAAATCTAGATGCATTTACCAGATTTTCTTATCATGTTACATCTTTATATTAATTGCATGGCTGATTTTGCAGATTCATTAAAAACTACAAAAGTATGAATCGCGACAGTAAAAAAGTTCTCCACTTATACCTGTTCTAATATGCCTCCCTTCCACACACCACTACATTTCTCTCCCTCCAGTATTCTTTTACTCCATTTTCCCATGTCACAGGTGATCTTCCTCTCACATCAACCCCTTTAATTGTACTATCATACACTCTCCTTGTAAACTCTGTCTTGCATTCTTTCCAGATACACAAACCATCTCAAAAGTATTATGTTTCACCTGCTCTACCACTCCATAATTCATTCTCTTTGCACTCCCTGCCATACCACATCTTTCATACACCCTTTCATTTCTTTCTTCTTTCCATCTAGCCATACCACATTCTTCTCTCAAATGCTCATTTCCATAGCCTGGACTCTTGACCTCTGCGACATTCCATGTCCATGATTTGGCTGCATAGGTATGGGTTGGGAGGATTATGCTGTCCCTTTATCTGCTCTCCACTTCCACACCTACACCTCTTCCCTTCATTATTCTACTAAGGGATCCAGAGACTCTTAAACCTGTACTGCTCTCTCCCATATAAATCTTTCCATATACCCAAACTTACCAAAGACAGCCCCAAAATACTTAACCTCTCTCACCTCTTCCAGTCCCCCCTTCCCACCCAAATCCAAAACAAAAATTAATACACTTTCTTCTTTCACTCAATATGGTTTTGCAAAATCTATACTTTCACTGTTTCCTTGTAAACATCACTTCTTTACTTTTATTTCCATTTAACTTCAATTGCCTACACTTACACACATCACAAAATACACAACCTTCTGCAACTCCTCTTCACTCTCAGGAAACACTATCATCTGCCCATTGGTTTGCTATTAACCACTATACCTCAATGCCACACTCCATCTCTGCATCCCCTTTCCCTAGTTTAGCTTTCATCTCTCTTATCACTTTATCCATATATATCTTCACCTGTGGATGCATGACATTTTCTCTCTACATCACTGCATGACTGCTGATGATACAGCACTGGTGGCTGGTTCGTGTGAGAAACTGCAGAAGTTGGTGACTGAGTGTGGTCAAGTGTTTGAAAGAAGAAAGCTGAGAGTAAATGTGAATAAGAGCAAGGTTATTAGGTACAGTAGGGTTGAGGGACAAGTCAATTGGGAGGTACGTTTGAATGGAGAAAAACTGGAGGAAGTGAAGTGTTTTAGATATCTGGGAGTGGATTTGGCAGCAGATGGAAGTGGAAGTGAATCATACGGTGGGGAAGGGGGCGAAAGTTCTGGGTGCGTTGAAAAATGTGTGGAAGTCGAGAACATGATCTTGGAAAGCAAAAATGGGTATGTTTGAAGGAATAGTGGTTCCAACAATGTTATATGGTTGCGAGGCGTGGGCTATAGATAGAGTTGTGCAGAGGAGGGTGGACGTGCTGGAAATGAGATGTTTGAGGGCAATATGTGGTGTGAGGTGGTTTGATCGAGTAAGTAATGAAAGGGTAAGAGAGATGTGTGGTAATAAAAAGAATGCGGTTGAGAGAGCAGAATAGGGTTTTTTAAAATGGTTTGGTCACATGGAGAGAATGAGTGAGGAAAGACTGTCAAAAAGGAGATATGCGTCAGAGGTGGACGGTACGAGGAGAAGTGGAAGACCAAATTGGATGTGGAAAGATGGAGTGCAAAAGATTTTGAGTGATTGGGGCCTGAACATTCAGGAAGGTGAAAGGCATGCAAGGAATAGAGTGAACTGGAACAATGTGGTATACTGGGGTCAACGTGCTGTCAATGGATTGAACCGGGGCATGTGATGCGTCTGGGGTAAACCATGGAAAGTTTTGTGGGGCCTGGATGTGGAAAAGGAGCTGTGGTTTCGGTGCATTATACATGACAGCTAGAATCTGAGTGTGAACGAATGTGGCCTTTGTTGTCTTTTCCTAGTGCTATCTCGTGCACATGTGGGGGGAGGGGATTTTCATTTCATGTGTGGCGGTGTGGCAACGGGAATGAATATGGGCAGACAGTATGAATTATGTACATGTGTATATATGTATATATATGTATACATTGAGATGTATAGATATGTATATGTGCGTGTGTGGATGTGTATGTACATACATGTGTATTTGGGTGAGTTGGGCCATTCTTTTGTCTGTTTCCTTGCGCTACCTCGCTAACGTGGGAGACAGCAACAAATTACAATAAAATGAATAAATAAATGCATCTTAAATATGTAATTACTCAAAATTACAGCCTAACCATATTTTCATCAAAATCTTTATACATGATCTATTTACATTTGCTATTAAGGGTTTTGAATGTAATAACTTACAGATAACATGTTTTACTTTTTTATTTATTGAACATCCGAAGAGATGACTCGGCAGAAGGTAGACTAGGAAATACGCTGAAGTACCTGAAATATGGTTTTACATCACTAAGGGAGATTTAGATGTACCTAAGTGTGTTACATGCCTCAAAACCTTGAAAAATGATGCCATGCACCCAACAAGAACAAAATGTCACCTCAGTGGCAACCATCCAGACTTGGTTGACAAGCCAGAGGCATATTTTGCAGCAAAGAGAGAAAGCACCTAAAAGACAAAAACTAAGATGCATTTTAACAGCAGTCAGCAACTGTAGAGATGTCATATGAATTATCACTCATGATAGCTAAAGTAAAAAAAGCCGTATAGCACTGGTGAAACACTTGTGAAACCATGCATTCTAAGTGCTGCAAAACTGCTTTTTCCAGATGAGAAATATCAGAAATTGGCTATGATTTAATTGTCCAATTCCACAGTAAAACTAAGGATTGCTGAAACAGCAGAGGACACAAAGACTCTAGTGGTGGGGATGGTTAATTTGTTGCCCTTTAGAGACCAGAATAACAGCTGATATCTTCAATGCTGTTTAAAAAATTTTTTTCAAGAGCTTGACATATCCTGGGAAAATTTAATTGGCGTGTGTGCAGATGGAGCTCCATCCATGCTGGAATCATGCTCAGGTTTCATTAGCGAGGTGAAAGAGAGGAGTCCATCTACAATTTCCACACACTGCTTCATACATCGCCAAGCTTTGGAAGCAAAGACTCTACCTTCACAATCCCAGGAATATTTGAACATCAAGATCAAGATCATAAATTACATAAAGAACAGTGCCTTCAATACACAAGTGTTTGCACAGCTTTGTCATGTTTCAGGTACAGATAATAAGACACTGCTTTTTCACACTAACACATATTGGCTCCCAAAGGGCAATATGTTGGGGAGCTTTTGTGAACTTTGAGAAGTAAATGTTTCTGGAAACTAAGGGAAAACAGTACCTCACCACCTTTAATTCTCATGAAGTTAACTTTTCCCCGGCTTACCTTGCAGGTATTTTTCCAGTCTTGTATGACATGAACATGAAGCTACAAGGAAGAGGCACAACTATGATTGACCACTGTGATTCAATTAAAACATTCATGGGAAGTAGCAACTGTGGAGGTGTAGCATACAGAGGAAGAACACAGCATCCCTTCCTTGTCCAGATGAAATCATGGAAGAGAAGAAACCTTTCAGTGACAAGCTAAAAACAGAACTTGAGGATCATCTCGAAAGACTGGATAACAAGTTTCATCACTATTTTCCTCACGTTAGCAAGAGCAGATCTGATTTTAACCTTGCCAGGAACCCCTTTTCTGTGTAAATGAGGACATTCCTGAAGCTATGCAAGAAGAATTTCCTGAACTTAATTTAATTCTGTAGCAAAGGACAATTTTAATGGCCTTAATCTGAAGATGTCTTGGGTGAAGTATCTCTCAACTTACCAGAAAATAAGCCTGTCAGTCCTAAAAGTCGTTGTCCCTTTTTCATCTACTTACCTATGTGAAGTAGGTTATTCAGCACTGGCTAAAAAAAAAAAAAAAAAAAAAAAAAAAAAAAAAAAAAAAAAGCAAAGAAACAAGCTAGATGAGGAGGTTGATTTCCAATGTGCACTCAGCAACCAGATGACACCAAATATTACTAGACCAATCAGTCAGAAGAGTCAGCACCAGCCATCTCATTGATGACTACTACCTAGCCAACAGTCAACATATGTAATTCACAGTCTTGTTTGTGATACACACATACATATCAACATATACATACATATGCATACACATACAGAGACATGTTGAAAAGGATCACAATTTTGCGCGTGATCAAGATATTCCTATGAGTCCACGGGGAAAATGAAACACAAAAAGTTCCCAAGTGCACTTTCGTGTAATAATCACATCATCAGGGGAGACACGAGAGAAATATAACAGTCAGTTGATATACATCGAAGAGACGAAGCTAGGACGCCATTTGGTAAACATGTTTACCAAATGGCGTCCTAGCTTCGTCTCTTCGATATATATCAACTGACTGTTATATTTCTCACTTGTGTCTCCCCTGATGATGTGATTATTACACGAAATTGCACCTGGTAACTTTTCGTGTTTCATTTTCCCCGTGGACTCATAAGAATACACAGACATATACATAAATAAACATTTGTTCACACTCAGTCTCTAGCTGTCATGTTTGTAATACACTGAAACCATGCCTCCCTGTCCACATCCTGGCCCTATAGACCTTTCCATGGTTTGCCCCAGACATTTCACATGCCCTGGCTCAGTCCACTGACAGCTTGTCGACTCGTATACCATATCGTTCCAATTTACTTTATTCCTTGCATGCCTTTCACCCTTCTTCATGTTCAGGCTCCAATCACTCAAAATCTTTCTCTCCATCCTTCCATCTCTAATTTGGTCTCCTACTTCTCCGTGTTCCCTCCACCTCTAACAACTACATCCTCTTCGTCAATCTTTCCTCTCTTATTTTCTCCATATGTCCAAATCATTTCAACATACCATCTTATGCTCTCTCAACCACACTCTTTTTATTACCACACCTCTCTCTTACTCCTTTTATTACTTACTTGATCAAACCACCTCACACCACATACTGTCCTCAACCATTTTATTTCCAACACATCTGCTCTCCTCCATACAACCCTATCTATGGCCAATGCCTTGCAATCATATAATATTGTTGGAACTATTTTTTCAACAATACCCATTTTTGCTCTCCGAGATAATGTTCTCTGCCTCCACACATTCTTCATCACTCCTAGAACATTCACCCCCTCCCCAACCCTCTGACTCACTTCTGCTTCCACAGTTCCATTTGCTGCTAAGTCCACTTCCAGATATCTAAAACACTTTTCATGGTTTACCCCAGATGCTTCACATGCCCTGGTTCAATCCATTGACAGCATGTCCACCCCGGTATACCACATCATTCCAATTCACTCTATTCCTTGAACGCCTTTCACCCTCCTGCATGTTCAGGCCCTGATCACTCAAAATCTTTTTCACTCCATCTTTCCACCTCCAATTTGGTTTCCCACTTCTCGTTCCCTCCACCTCTGACACATATATCCTCTTTGTCAATCTTTCCTCACTCATTCTCTCCATGTGACTAAACCATTTCAAAACACCCTCTTCTGCTCTCTCAACCACACTCTTTTTATTACCACACATCTCTCTTACCCATTCATTACTTACTCGATCAAATCACCTCACACCACACATTGCCCTCAAACATCTCATTTCCAGCACATCCACCCTCCTCCGCACAACTCTATCCATAACCCATGCCTTGCAACCATATAACATTGTTTGAACCACTATTCCTTCAAACATACCCATTTTTGCTTTCCAAGATAACGTTCTCGACTTCCACACATTTTTCAACACTCCCAAAACTTTTGCCCCCTCCCCCACCCTATGATTCACTTAAGCTTCCATGGTTCCATCCACAGCCAAATCCACTCCCAGATATCTAAAACACTTCACTTCCTCCAGTTTTTCTCCATTCAAACTTACCTCCCAACTGACTTGTCCCTCAACCCTACTGTACCTAAGAACCTTGCTCTTATTCACATTTACTCTCAGCTTTCTTCTTTCACACACTTTACCAAACTCAGTCACCAGCTTCTGCAGTTTCTAAACCGAATCAGCCACCAGCGCTGTATCATCAGCAAACAACAACTGACTCACTTCCCAAGCTCTCTCATCCACAACAGACTGCATACTTGCTCCTCTTTCCAAAACTCTTGCATTCACCTCCCTAACCCCATCCATAAACAAATTAAACAACCATGGAGACATCACGCACCCCTGCCGCAAACCAACATTCACTGAGAACCAATCACTTTCCTCTCTTCCTACACGTACACATGCCTTACATCCTCGATAAAACTTTTTACTGCTTCTAACAACTTGCCTCCCACACCATATATTCTTAATACCTTCCACAGAGCATCTCTATCAACTCTATCATATGCCTTCTCCAGATCCATAAATGCTACATACAAATCCATTGGCTTTTCTAAGTATTTCTCACATACATTCTTCAAAGCAAACACCTGATCCACACATCCTCTACCACTTCTGAAACCACAATACTCTTCCCCAATCTGATGTACGTGCCTTCACCCTCTCATATAATTTCTCATGAATATTCAATAAACTTATACCTCTGTAATTCGAGCACTCACTTTTATCCCCTTTGCCTTTGTACAATGGCACTATGCAAGCATTTCGCCAATCCTCAGGCACCTCACCATGAGTCATACATACATTAAATAACCTTACCAACCAGTCAACAATACAGTCACCCCCTTTTTTAATAAATTCCACTGCAATACCATCCAAACCCGCTGCCTTGCCGGCTTTCATCTTCTGAAAAGCTTTTACTACCTCATCTCTGTTTATCAAATCATTCTCCCTAACCCTCTCACTTTGCACACCACCTCGACCAAAATGCCCTATATCTGTCACTCTATCATCAAACACATTCAACAAACCTTCAAAATACTCACTCCATCTACTTGTCACCTCCCCATTAGCCCCCTTCACTAATGTTCCCATTTGTTCCCTTGTCTTACGCACTTTATCTACCTCCTTCCAAAACATCTTTTTATTCTCCCTAAAATTTAATGATACTCTCTCACCCCAACTCTCCTTTGCTCTCTTTTTCAACTCTTGCACCTTTTTCTTGACCTAATTACAGATGTATAATCACGTTGAGTATACCTAAAAAGTTGTATGGGGTGGTAACTAAGTGGGTGGTGGCATGCACAAGGCATCAGACTGAGGTTTAACAATGTGCTTGAGGAGTGGTAGACATTATGTGGACCAAGTGTTTTCTATGAAGAATCTGATTGAAAAATGTATAGAGAAATATAAACCAGTTGTTTTCTATGAAGACTCTGACTGAAAAATGTATAGAGAAAAAGTAGTTCTGATGTAGCATTTATGAATCTGGAGAAAATGTAAGATAGCACTGATGGAGATGCTTTGTGGTAGGTGCTATGAATATTTAGAGTGGGAGGAAAACAACTAAAAGCAGTAATGAGTTTCGATCTAGAAAGTAATGAGCGTCTAAGTAGGGAGAGAGGATGTGAATGGTCCCAGGTGAAGGTAGGTCTACATCAAGGGTGTGTGATATCAGCATGGCAGTTTAATCTGCTGTGGATGGGTGGTGATGGAGGCAAATGCAGGAGTTCTGGAGAGAAGGGTGCAGCTGCAGTCAAATAGGGCTGGAAGACCTAAGAGGTGAGTCAACTCCTGTTTGCAGATGACACTGATCTGGTGGCAGACTAGACTGAGAAATTGCAGAAGCTGGTGTCTGAGTTTACAAGAGCATGTGAATGTAGGCTGTTGAGAGTTAATGTAAATAAAAGGAAGATAAAGAGGTTTAGCAGTGCAGAGTTAATGTGAGTTTGATTGGAATGAACTTGGCATAAATGGGGTGTTTTAGATACCTGGGAATGGAAATGGCAATGGATGAAAGTATGCGCTACGTAGAGAATCAATGGGTGGGTGAGGTATCAAAGGTACTGGGTGTAATATGGAGTGTGGGAAATGAGGTAATTGCCTGTAAGAACAACAATGGGTATGATCAAATTAGTCAAGTAACTAAAAGACTGTCATCTTTCAATTCAGTGGGCTAATGTTTAAGTTAATGGACTGTTCTTGTAATTAACTATCTATATATCTATCTATCTACAGCCATGACACCTGCTCCCATCCAGAACTCCCTCACAAGGGTGGCCACAGCAATAGCGTTTCCATAATTAGTGAAATCCAGTGCCACTTCTTAGCCTTTAGTGCCTCATCCTTAACAGGCAACTGGCAGAGGGCAACTCTAGCAAAATGTTTGCAGAAGTTCCTATTTCCTACTCCTACTGACTACTACCTAATATTTGTACCTACTACTACTACCTAATGTTTCTTCCTAATGCTCCAGCCTCAACGTTCCTACCTACTACTTCTATCCATTGCTCCTACCATTTTGCCAAATGGCAGAGACAGTACATAGTGCTCACTGTGGGAAAATCTAGTCACGAAAGAATGAGCCGTGTGAGTTAAGTGTTGTATATGGCAAGGAGGGATTGTATGTTTGCAGATAGAATGTCAGCAGTCCATGTGTGAGTGAGTCAGAAAGAAAATACAGCTACCCAGGTCAGAGGAGTGCTGGCTCATGATGCAGCTATCACTAACCCTTCCAACACCCTGGCAGATAGCACTCATAGTATACCTCCCTGGTTGTTATAATAAACTATGTACCATATATAATTAATTTTTTCTTTCGGACCTGTTTTAAGCTTTCTTAATAAAGGATGGATAAATATTATCTTTGTTACTGGGCAATGTCATCTTTTTAAAATGTGGATAATGGTCTAATCCATAAATCAATTTCTTTTAAACTACTTCTAACAAACAAAGACTGCAAATCACTTATTCATCTGTGGTCTTTAGTTGCATATTTATTGTACATGATTATGAGAAAAAAAGTTTTTACGATACAGTGTTTTAACACTGGCAGCAGCACAGAAGGCAGATTGGGATGATGTGCCTTTTGTCTGATCAGCCACCACAGCCATGGGGAAGCAGGGCCATAATTTTCATCCAGTGAGGATTTTAAAATACTAAAATTATGTAACAGTATGAAACATCACCTCCTATTTACTGTGTAATAATACACAAATGTGATCAGCAAGCAGTTTTCTAAGAAAGCATCCTTCCTGTATATGAAAAGTGTGTACACATTTAAGCAAGGTTCCTAGGATCCACTTACAAGAAGTGATCTGAGGCATGAAGTTACCTACAATGAGACTATCATTTTCAGGGGATGGAAAGGAAAAGTGAACCTTCCTGTCCTAAAAGGAGCTAACCTAACTCTGCCCTCATGTGAAGAGTAGCCTAAAAGCTGCAAGAGCCCCATGAAATGGGTACTGTGGTTGCATAAGTACTTAATTAATTACATATGAGCAAAGGCACATGCATATGAATGCACAAAAAGACCTATACATCTATATGTACACACACACACAAACCTCAGCCTCTACCACGAAGAGGTAAGCATTGTGAACCATCAATCTCATGAGCCTACAAACAAGTCCTGAAGAAAGAATCCAGCTAACAGCTGTTCATTCCCCCCTTAGGAACTGGTTGATAAATTGGTTCCACGTGTGGGGAGCTGGAAATCCTCCCCTCCAGTTTTAACTTTTCCAAAAGAAGGAACAGAGAAAGCTAAGTAAAGATTTTTCCCTCAAAGGCTCGGTTCCCTGTCCTTGATGCTCCCTTGCTAAAGCAGGAAATGGCAAATATGTCGGGGAAAATTTTTTTGTATATGGTTAAGGCATGGTATACATACAAGGTACGTGACAGGACAAAATGAACGTAAATCTCTCTAATTGTAACATATGTCTAAAAAAAAAAATACCAAAGCAAAACCAACATATGCTTTAAAAAAAAAATGCACTGGCAAAACCTAACAAGCATCTAAAAAAGAATGAGCTTCTATGACAAAATCATTCCTTCCTTACAAACTTTAAAATGTATTGCATCTACACCCCCCTAGTTTTGAAGCAGTAAATGTAATGAACAGTGCAACGGCATGAAATTATCAAAGGTACTACACTTCATGAGGTAGGCAATTTTGCTTACAAAAAATTACTACAGCACTGTTACTTACGTGTATGAGAAATGTCCATTCTTACAAACTTCACAACGTTCCATTGCACCAAAAGTCATTACATCAACAATAACATCAAGCATCTGCAACCAATAAAGACTCTGAATTAAAAATCACAGATAAAAAGTTCTACATACTAAAGAATATACCTTTATCATGCTGAAATCTCTTGTAGATTCATCTCTATATGCAATAGGATGCTTTCCTGTGTGCAAAACAAGGAAGCACAAGCAGCACAAAAATTACAGTAGTGGAATGAGCAGGATTATCACTTTTCAAAAAACAAGAAAGCATAAAAGATTTGAGACTGAAGCATGATTAAAATGTTCCTTCATTTCACTGAAGGAATGGATGGATAGCCAAATTCAAGTGTATAATCAATCATCAATCAAAGTTTCAGTAGTAAGGCTTCAGTTTTGTGATACTCTTCCTTAGGTTTAGATTGCATTCCTCCAAGTACAGTCATATCAAAATTAAGAGGAAAGTTTTATAGTTAATGAAATAATTCATTCTAGCATTTTTAATAGGGGTAACATCTTTAATGTATGTTTCATGGTTCTTAACAGTAATGATGTGTCCTTCTGATCAGTTAGTAGCATTATCCCACCTCATACTTCACATCTAATAAAATAGTGATCTCATAACATCCACATGATAAATGCAAGACATGTGTGCCATCAACTTCATAAGCCTGAGATTTTTTGGTCTGATAGCAGGCTAAGGAATAACAGGATAATCACAGGAGTAAAGAGTGTAGTTAAGACAGCAGAAGAGGGTGTTTATGGATGGGATTGTTAGGGAGGTGAATGCAAGAGTTTTGGAAAGAGGGGCAAGTATGCAGTCTGTTGTGGATGAGAGAGCTTGGGAAGTGAGTCAGTTGTTGTTCGCTGATGATACAGCGCTGGTGGCTGATTCATGTGAGAAACTGCAGAAGCTGGTGACTGAGTTTGGTAAAGTGTGTGAAAGAAGAAAGTTGAGAGTAAATGTGAATAAGAGCAAGGTTATTAGGTACAGCAGGGTTGAGGGTCAAGTCAATTGGGAGGTAGGTTTGAATGGAGAAAAACTGGAGGAAGTAAAGTGTTTTAGATATCTGGGAGTGGATACTGATTAAATTATCAAATACCATACTGTTATTCAATCAAATATTCTTTTGGGGTTATTCACATAACTGTCTCTTTTCCTCAATGGTCTAATCCCACTTTTTGCTTCTCTATTCATGTAACCAGCTATGACTTTTTGATTATGATCCAAGCTTTGAGACACTTCTTTTCTTTCTTCCTCTTGTTATCTCCTGTGTGACTCCACTATTTCTTTGTCAGCATTCCTTATCTTTTTTCTAGTTGTTCCATTATATATCTGCTTTTTTGTAAATCATATGTTCTGGAAGGAGGTAAATAAAGTGCGTAAGACAAGGGAGCAAATGGGAACTTCAGTGAAGGGCGCTAATGGGGAGGTGATAACAAGTAGTGGTAATGTGAGAAGGAGATGGAGTGAGTATTTTGAAGGTTTGTTGAATGTGTTTGATGACAGAGTGGCAGATATAGGGTGTCTTGGTCGAGGTGGTGTGCAAAGTGAGAGGGTTGGGGAAAATGATTTGGTAAACAGAGAGGAGGTAGTAAAAGCTTTGCGGAAGATGAAAGCCGGCAAGGCAGCAGGTTTGGATGGTATTGCAGTGGAATTTATCAAAAAAGGGGGTGACTGTATTGTTGACTGGTTGGTAAGGTTATTTAATGTATGTATGACTCATGGTGAGGTGCCTGAGGATTGGCGGAATGCGTGCATAGTGCCATTGTACAAAGGCAAAGGGGATAAGAGTGAGTGCTCAAATTACAGAGGTATAAGTTTGTTGAGTATTCCTGGGAAATTATATGGGAGGGTATTGATTGAGAGGGTGAAGGCATGTACAGAGCATCAGATTGGGGAAGAGCAGTGTGGTTTCAGAAGTGGTAGAGGATGTGTGGATCAGGTGTTTGCTTTGAAGAATGTATGTGAGAAATACTTAGAAAAGCAAATGGATTTGCATGTAGCATTTATGGATCTGGAGAAGGCATATGATAAGAGTTGATAGAGATGCTCTGTGGAAGGTAGTAAGAATATATGGTGTGGGTGGCAAGTTGTTAGAAGCAGTGAAAAATTTTTATCGAGGATGTAAGGCATGTGTATGTGTAGGAAGAGAGGAAAGTGATTGGTTCTCAGTGAATGTAGATTTGCGGCAGGGGTGTGTGATGTCTCCATGGTTGTTTAATTTGTCTATGGATGGGGTTGTTAGGGAGGTAAATGCAAGAGTTTTGGAAAGAGGGGCAAGAATGAAGTCTGTTGTGGATGAGAGAGCTTGGGAAGTGTCAGTTGTTGTTCACTGATGATACAGCGCTGGTGGCTGATTCATGTGAGAAACTGCACAAGCTGGCGACTGAGTTTGGTAAAGTGTGTGAAAGAAGAAAGTTAAGAGTAAATGTGAATAAGAGCAAGGTTATTAGGTACAGTAGGGTTGAGGGTCAAGTCAATTGGGAGGTAAGTTTGAATGGAGAAAAACTGGAGGAAGTAAAGTGTTTTAGATATCTGGGAGTGGATCTGGCAGCGGAAGTGAATCATAGGGTGGGGGAGGGGGCGAAAATCCTGGGAGCCTTGAAGAATGTGTGGAAGTCGAGAACATTATCTTGGAAAGCAAAAATGGGTATGTTTGAAGGAATAGTGGTTCCAACAATGTTGTATGGTTGCGAGGCGTGGGCTATGGGTAGAGTTGTGCGCAGGAGGGTGGATGTGCTGGAAATGAGATGTTTGAGGACAATGTGTGGTGTGAGGTGGTTTGATCGAGTAAGTAATGTAAGGGTAAGAGAGATGTGTGGAAATAAAAAGAGCGTGGTTGAGAGAGCAGAAGAGGGTGTTTTAAAATGGTTTGGGCACATGGAGAGAATGAGTGAGGAAAGATTGACAAAGAGGATATATGTGTCGGAGGTGGAGGGAACGAGGAGAAGTGGGAGACCAAATTGGAGGTGGAAAGATGGAGTGAAAAAGATTTTGTGTGATCGGGGCCTGAACATGCAGGAGGGTGAAAGGCGGGCAAGGGATAGAGTGAATTGGATTGATGTGGTATACCGGGGTTGACGTGCTGTCAGTGGATTGAATCAGGGCATGTGAAGTGTCTGGGGTAAACCATGGAAAGCTGTGTGGGGCCTGGATGTGGAAAGGGAGCTGTGGTTTCGGGCATTATTGCATGACAGCTAGAGACTGAGTGCGAACGAATGAGGCCTTTGTTGTCTTTTCCTAGCGCTACCCCACACACATGAGGGGGGAAGGGGATGGTATTCCATGTGTGGCGAGGTGGCAATGGGAATGAATAAGGGCAGACAGTGTGAATTGTGTGCATGGGTATATATGTATGTGTCTGTGTGTGTATATATATGTGTACATTGAGAGGAGAGTCTGTGTACAGAATGGAAAAAGGTGAGAACAATGGAAGTAAGGGGAGTGGGGGAGGAATGGGATGTATTTAGGGAATCAGTGATGGATTGCGCAAAAGATGCTTGTGGCATGAGAAGAGTGGGAGGTGGGCTGTTTAGAAAGGGTAGTGAGTGGTGGGATGAAGAAGTAAGAGTATTAGTGAAAGAGAAGAGAGAGGCATTTGGACGATTTTTGCAGGGAAAAAATGCAATTGAGTGGGAGAAGTATAAAAGAAAGAGACAGGAGGTCAAGAGAAAGGTGCAAGAGGTGAAAAAAAGGGCAAATGAGAGTTGGGGTGAGAGACTATCAGTAAATTTTAGGGAGAATAAAAAGATGTTCTGGAAGGAGGTAAATAGGGTGCGTAAGACAAGGGAGCAAATGGGAACTTCAGTGAAGGGCGTAAATGGGGAGGTGATAACAAGTAGTGGTGATGTGAGAAGGAGATGGAATGAGTATTTTAAAGGTTTGTTGAATGTGTCTGATGACAGAGTAGCAGATATAGGGTGTTTGGGTCGAGGTGGTGTGCAAAGTGAGAGGGTTAGGGAAAATGATTTGGTAAACAGAGAAGAGGTAGTAAAAGCTTTGCGGAAGATGAAAGCCGGCAAGGCAGCAGGTTTGGATGGTATTGCAGTGGAATTTATTAAAAAAGGGGGTGACTGTATTGTTGACTGGTTGGTAAGGTTATTTAATGTATGTATGACTCATGGTGAGGTGCCTGAGGATTGGCGGAATGCGTGCATAGTGCCATTGTACAAAGGCAAAGGGGATAAGAGTGAGTGCTCAAATTACAGAGGTATAAGTTTGTTGAGTATTCCTGGTAAATTATATGGGAGGGTATTGATTGAAAGGGTGAAGGCATGTACAGAGCATCAGATTGGGGAAGAGCAGTGTGGTTTCAGAAGTGGTAGAGGATGTGTGGATCAGGTGTTTGCTTTGAAGAATGTATGTGAGAAATACTTAGAAAAGCAAATGGATTTGTATGTAGCATTTATGGATCTGGAGAAGGCATATGATAGAGTTGATAGAGATGCTCTGTGGAAGGTATTAAGAATATATGGTGTGGGAGGCAAGTTGTTAGAAGCAGTGAAAAGTTTTTATCGAGGATGTAAGGCATGTGTACGTGGAGGAAGAGAGGAAAGTGATTGGTTCTCAGTGAATGTAGGTTTGCGGCAGGGGTGTGTGATGTCTCCATGGTTGTTTAATTTGTTTATGGATGGGGTTGTTAGGGAGGTAAATGCAAGAGTCTTGGAAAGAGGGGCAAGTATGAAGTCTGTTGGGGATGAGAGAGCTTGGGAAGTGAGTCAGTTGTTGTTCGCTGATGATACAGCGCTGGTGGCGGATTCATGTGAGAAACTGCAGAAGCTGGTGACGGAGTTTGGTAAAGTGTGTGGAAGAAGAAAGTTAAGAGTAAATGTGAATAAGAGCAAGGTTATTAGGTACAGTAGGGTTGAGGGTCAAGTCAATTGGGAGGTGAGTTTGAATGGTGAAAAACTGGAGGAAGTGAAGTGTTTTAGATATCTGGGAGTGGATCTGTCAGCGGATGGAACCATGGAAGCGGAAGTGGATCATAGGGTGGGGGAGGGGGCGAAAATTTTGGGAGCCTTGAAAAATGTGTGGAAGTCGAGAACATTATCTCGGAAAGCAAAAATGGGTATGTTTGAAGGAATAGTAGTTCCAACAATGTTGTATGGTTGCGAAGCGTGGGCTATGGGTAGAGTTGTGCGCAGGAGGGTGGATGTGCTGGAAATGAGATGTTTGAGGACAATGTGTGGTGTGAGGTGGTTTGATCGAGTAAGTAATGTAAGGGTAAGAGAGATGTGTGGAAATAAAAAGAGCGTGGTTGAGAGAGCAGAAGAGGGTGTTTTAAAATGGTTTGGGCACATGGAGAGAATGAGTGAGGAAAGATTGACAAAGAGGATATATGTGTCGGAGGTGGAGGGAACGAGGAGAAGTGGGAGACCAAATTGGAGGTGGAAAGATGGAGTGAAAAAGATTTTGTGTGATCGGGGCCTGAACATGCAGGAGGGTGAAAGGCGGGCAAGGGATAGAGTGAATTGGATTGATGTGGTATACCGGGGTTGACGTGCTGTCAGTGGATTGAATCAGGGCATGTGAAGTGTCTGGGGTAAACCATGGAAAGCTGTGTGGGGCCTGGATGTGGAAAGGGAGCTGTGGTTTCGGGCATTATTGCATGACAGCTAGAGACTGAGTGCGAACGAATGAGGCCTTTGTTGTCTTTTCCTAGCGCTACCCCACACACATGAGGGGGGAAGGGGATGGTATTCCATGTGTGGCGAGGTGGCAATGGAATGAATAAGGGCAGACAGTGTGAATTGTGTGCATGGGTATATATGTATGTGTCTGTGTGTGTATATATATGTGTACATTGAGAGGAGAGTCTGTGTACAGAATGGAAAAAGGTGAGAACAATGGAAGTAAGGGGAGTGGGGGAGGAATGGGATGTATTTAGGGAATCAGTGATGGATTGCGCAAAAGATGCTTGTGGCATGAGAAGAGTGGGAGGTGGGCTGTTTAGAAAGGGTAGTGAGTGGTGGGATGAAGAAGTAAGAGTATTAGTGAAAGAGAAGAGAGAGGCATTTGGACGATTTTTGCAGGGAAAAAATGCAATTGAGTGGGAGAAGTATAAAAGAAAGAGACAGGAGGTCAAGAGAAAGGTGCAAGAGGTGAAAAAAAGGGCAAATGAGAGTTGGGGTGAGAGACTATCAGTAAATTTTAGGGAGAATAAAAAGATGTTCTGGAAGGAGGTAAATAGGGTGCGTAAGACAAGGGAGCAAATGGGAACTTCAGTGAAGGGCGTAAATGGGGAGGTGATAACAAGTAGTGGTGATGTGAGAAGGAGATGGAATGAGTATTTTAAAGGTTTGTTGAATGTGTCTGATGACAGAGTAGCAGATATAGGGTGTTGGGTCGAGGTGGTGTGCAAAGTGAGAGGGTTAGGGAAAATGATTTGGTAAACAGAGAAGAGGTAGTAAAAGCTTTGCGGAAGATGAAAGCCGGCAAGGCAGCAGGTTTGGATGGTATTGCAGTGGAATTTATTAAAAAAGGGGGTGACTGTATTGTTGACTGGTTGGTAAGGTTATTTAATGTATGTATGACTCATGGTGAGGTGCCTGAGGATTGGCGGAATGCGTGCATAGTGCCATTGTACAAAGGCAAAGGGGATAAGAGTGAGTGCTCAAATTACAGAGGTATAAGTTTGTTGAGTATTCCTGGTAAATTATATGGGAGGGTATTGATTGAAAGGGTGAAGGCATGTACAGAGCATCAGATTGGGGAAGAGCAGTGTGGTTTCAGAAGTGGTAGAGGATGTGTGGATCAGGTGTTTGCTTTGAAGAATGTATGTGAGAAATACTTAGAAAAGCAAATGGATTTGTATGTAGCATTTATGGATCTGGAGAAGGCATATGATAGAGTTGATAGAGATGCTCTGTGGAAGGTATTAAGAATATATGGTGTGGGAGGCAAGTTGTTAGAAGCAGTGAAAAGTTTTTATCGAGGATGTAAGGCATGTGTACGTGGAGGAAGAGAGGAAAGTGATTGGTTCTCAGTGAATGTAGGTTTGCGGCAGGGGTGTGTGATGTCTCCATGGTTGTTTAATTTGTTTATGGATGGGGTTGTTAGGGAGGTAAATGCAAGAGTCTTGGAAAGAGGGGCAAGTATGAAGTCTGTTGGGGATGAGAGAGCTTGGGAAGTGAGTCAGTTGTTGTTCGCTGATGATACAGCGCTGGTGGCGGATTCATGTGAGAAACTGCAGAAGCTGGTGACGGAGTTTGGTAAAGTGTGTGGAAGAAGAAAGTTAAGAGTAAATGTGAATAAGAGCAAGGTTATTAGGTACAGTAGGGTTGAGGGTCAAGTCAATTGGGAGGTGAGTTTGAATGGTGAAAAACTGGAGGAAGTGAAGTGTTTTAGATATCTGGGAGTGGATCTGTCAGCGGATGGAACCATGGAAGCGGAAGTGGATCATAGGGTGGGGGAGGGGGCGAAAATTTTGGGAGCCTTGAAAAATGTGTGGAAGTCGAGAACATTATCCCGGAAAGCAAAAATGGGTATGTTTGAAGGAATAGTAGTTCCAACAATGTTGTATGGTTGCGAGGCGTGGGCTATGGATAGAGTTGTGCGCAGGAGGATGGATGTGCTGGAAATGAGATGTTTGAGGACAATGTGTGGTGTGAGGTGGTTTGATCGAGTAAGTAACGTAAGGGTAAGAGAGATGTGTGGAAATAAAAAGAGCGTGGTTGAGAGAGCAGAAGAGGGTGTTTTAAAATGGTTTGGGCACATGGAGAGAATGAGTGAGGAAAGATTGACCAAGAGGATATATGTGTCGGAGGTGGAGGGAACGAGGAGAAGAGGGAGACCAAATTGGAGGTGGAAAGATGGAGTGAAAAAGATTTTGTGTGATCGGGGCCTGAACATGCAGGAGGGTGAAAGGAGGGCAAGGAATAGAGTGAATTGGAGCGATGTGGTATACAGGGGTTGACGTGCTGTCAGTGGATTGAATCAAGGCATGTGAAGCGTCCGGGGTAAACCATGGAAAGCTGTGTAGGTATGTATATTTGTGTGTGTGGACGTGTGTATGTACATGTGTATGGGGGGGGTTGGGGAATTTCTTTCGTCTGTTTCCTTGCGCTACCTCGCAAACGCGGGAAACAGCGACAAAGTATAAAAAAAAAAAAAAAAAAAAAAAAACATTGAGATGTATAGGTATGTATATTTGCGTGTGTGGACGTGTGTGTATATACATGTGTATGGGGGTGGGTTGGGCCATTTCTTTCGTCTGAGTCCTTGCGCTACCTCGCAAACACGGGAGACAGCGACAAAGCAAAATAAAAAATTATAAAAATAATTTTTCCTTTAATATGCATTCACTGTTTTGCATTCTATGGCATCTATTTATGTTAAACATTTTTACTTGACTTTAATCTTACAATCATTTCATTTACATGTTGGTAAAAGAATGCTACATCTGATTTTGCAGTACTGCTATTCAGACTGGGTAACCAATGTTTACCATCTACTAGTTTATTTTTTCCCACTCACATAGATAACAAAAGGCCTCATCTACTCATAACCATTTTCTAGCTATCATGTGTAATGCATGGAAACCAAAGTCCCATCCCGAATCAGGCTTCAAACCAAAGTCCCGTCCTGAATCAGGCTTCAGAGACTTTTCTTTGGTTTCCCCTGGCCTCTTTGCATGCCCTGGTTCAATCCACTGGGAGAATGTTGCCCCTTGTATGCCACATAGTTCCATTTTGCTCTATCCCATCTTCCTGAATGTTCAGGCCCTAAGCACAAAAATTTTTTTCACTACATCCTTCCATTTCCAACTTGGTCTCCCAATTCTAATTCCTTCCAATTCTGACATACATATATCCTCTTTGTCAACCACTCATCACTCATTCTCCACATGTGTTTAACCCATTTCAAAACACCCTCAGGTCTCTACTTTTCTTATTTCAATAATTCTCTCTTACCATTTTATTACTTATTCAACCACCTTTTCTCTTTCCATTTTATCACTTATTCAATCAACACCACATACTGTCTCAAAACATTTCATTTCCAACACATCCACCCTCATCCATAGCCCATGCCTCATATCCATACAACATAATCTACTAACATTTTTTTTTTTCACACTATTCGCCATTTCCCGCGATAGCAAGGTAGCGCTAAGAACAGAGGACTGGGCCTTTGAGGGAATATCCTCACCTGGCCCCCTTCTATGTTCCTTCTTATGGAAAATTAAAAAAAAGAAAAAAAAAATGAGAGGGGAGGATTTCCAGCCCCCTGCTCCCTTCCCTTTTAGTCGCCTTCTACGACACGCAGGGAATACATGGGAAGTATTCTTTCTCCCCTATCCCCAGGGATTTGGGAGGTCCGGAGCTAATGTGGAAGAATCATGGCCATAGACCCACAGAATCTACTAACATACCTATAAATATACCCATCTTTGCCCTCCCATTCAATGACTTTTCTATTCACATATTCCTCAATGCTTCCAAACCTTCACCCCATTACTCACCTATTGCTCATTCCATCTGCATGATTTCCTTTGCTGCCACATCCACTTCCAGGTACCCAAAATACTTCACTTCCATATTTTCTTAATTCAAACTCACATTCTCAAGCTAACATGTCACTCTACCCTGCTAAACCTAATAATATTGCTTTTATTTGCATTTACTTTAACTTCCTCCTGTCACACACTCTTCAAAACTCAGTAACCAATATCTGCAGTTTCTCAATTGAATCTGCCACAAGTGCTGTGTCATCAGCAAACACAACTAACACTTCCCAGACCCCCTTAATCTCATCCCCGAGAGATTGCAAAGAGCCCCTCACTACAAGACCCTTGGATTTATCTCCCTCAACAACCCCATCCATAAACAAATCAAAACACCCAAGGTGACATTACACACCCCTACACACCTTCACCAGAAGCTACTCACTCTCCTCTCTACCCACTCACACACACGCCTTACATTTTTTGTAAAAGCTATCCTCCCACACCATATATTCATTTGACTGTCCACAAGGCATCTCCATACCCTATAACATGCTTTTATCATGATCCATAAATGTGATTCACTTATCTTTTTCATACTTAATCCTTGATCGACATTTCCGATGTTTGCAAGGTAGTGCCAGGAACAACGAAAGGCTGCATTCACTTACATCCTTTCTCAAGTTGTGATGTGTAATGTACCAAAACCACAGTTCCCTATCCATAACCAAGCACTACAGACCTTTCTATGGTTTCCCTAGGCCACTTCACATGCTTGCTACTCATCACAATATCAAGGTAGTGCCAGGAGCAGACGAAGAAATGGCCCCATTTGCTTACATCTAATATCTAGCTGTTATGTATACACACTAAAACAAGAGCCCCCTCTCCACAATTAGGCCCCACGCACCTTTCCATGATCACTCCAAACTGCTTCACATGCCATGATTCAACCCACTGACAGCATGCCATCCCCTATAAACCACACTGCTCTAATTCATTTAATGGCTTACATACCCTGCAAGCTTCTGAATGTTCAGGCCAAGAGCCTCAATAGCATCTTTCAATCCATGCCTCCACCTCCTTGGTTTCTCCCTTTCCCTTGTTCCTTCCACTTCAAACATAAATATACTTTTAGTCATCCTTTCCCTACTTACTTTTCCATATGTCCAAACCATCTCAGCACACCCTTATCTGTTCTTGTACATACTCCTCTTACTAATACACCTCTCTAATCATATTTCTTATTTCATCTTCTCTCCTCACTGATTCAAACATTTGCACTGGTATCAATGATAATTTTGGTTTTTCTAAATGAACCACTAAAACTATCAGCATTATACTGGATTCATTGTAAATAATGCTGTATGTAATATTATGTTTTTCTACGTTTTTGATTCTGTTTGTGGCATTATCTTTTGTTCATCTGTTTCCTTAGTCAGAGGATTATTGTTCATACTTGTGCTATGTGCAAGTGGCAAGTTAGTGCAGATGTTTCTGAGTGAGTGCACCCTTGCATTCTCTAATGATGGAAAATAGGTGTGTTACTCATTTTTTCATTACTAAGCATGCTTTTGTGTACGTACTCATGTTTTTGGACTTAAATAAATGTGCACTTATTAGTTCTTTCTGCAACCCTGGCCTGCTTTTCATCACATTACCATTTACTTTTATCAATCTGATTTGTTGTAGGTTACCGGGTTTGTCCCCTATTTATCCATGCAAGGACCATGAAGCCTCCTCTGGTCCCAAGATTCCTTAGCATCAAATGGAGCTTCCCACCACTATTTTCTGATCAATTATCACTGTCAAATTTGACTGATTGCTACATTTATAATTTTCAGTTAAGGTTCTGACTTCTACTTTAAACAAATTTCCTTTCAACTTTTGAGATTTGTGATGCTTTCTAAAGTTCTGTGATTCTGCAAGTTGTTCCAACCCCCTGTAAAGGAATCATCTAATTTCTACTAGACTTTTCACTTTTAAGAATGAATTTTAAATAATTAACAAGAAACATGTCAACCATGCCTTCACTGTTGAGTGCCAGCTAACTTCTCAGAATTATCATTCCTATAGATATGCGTGGAGGAAGGGTGTCTGAATCACAGGCTGAGAGACAGAGGGAAACCCATGTAAAAGATGCCTCAGTATTTTGCAGATACAGTCGTGGTATATTTTGAAAAGAATTTTCTGATAACCTGACATTTCTGATCAATTCAAAAGCCTATTCCTCCAGTTTTTGTCAAACTAGCAAGATTTCACAGTAAAATCAATAGTAATGGCCAAGAGGTTTCTTGAAATATCTAAATTTCTTTCAATTTTCCACACAAATTACTAAAATTATCATGAAAAGTATGTCTCAAATGGCTAAACCTTACCTTACTCTCTCCTTCAGGAAGGAGCTGATCATTGTATTCCAAAATACAGCTAAGTTGTTTTTTCTTAAGAATTTTGGACAACTCATCACGATACTTGAACATAATCTTGTTCTGCATGCGCATGGCCTCTTCATCCTCAGTTTTCATTTTTTTGGGTGCACTATCAGGTTCATCCTCTCCTTTACGTTTTCTACAATAAAGAAAAACCATTGATAATGGCAACAAGTGAATTTGTGAAAACAATCTAAGAATAACATTTTCAAATACATGTGGAGCACAGTAGTTTCAGAAGTGGTTGAGGATGTGTAAAACATGTGTCTGCTGGGTAGAAATTAGGTCTTGGAGGAATCAAAGTTAACTAGATTCTGTCTACCCCACTAAGATATCCTGTCCAAGTCTGAGTTTATCGAAGAAGCTGTGTCAACACAAGATGCAGGGTGAATAAGAGGAAAGATCAGAATTGAAGGATGTGGATGAATGCAGTGTTGAGTCATCAGTGTATGAGTGCACTGGAATTTTTGTGGAATGAAAATTGTTGAAAAAAAGGAGAAAAAGTGTAGGGGACAGGAAAGAAACTTGAGGGACACTACTGATGATGGAGGAAAGGGGGAGGCTGATCCATCAACAACCACAGAGATAGACCGGCCAGAGAGGAAGCTAGATATGAAGGATCAAAGTGAGGGAGGAAAGCCAAAGGAGGGGAGCTTAGAGGGGAGATCCCAATGCCAAACCTTATCAAAAGCCTTAGATATCACAAAAGTAACTACACTTGACTCCCCCAAATCCTTCAGGGATGATGACCAGACATCAGCAAGATAGGAAAGAATATCACCAGTGGATCTAACCTTATGGAAGCCATTTTGGTGACCAGAGAGAAGGCTGTGATTTTTGAGGTGTTCAAGGATATGAGAGTTGAGGATGGATTCAAAGACTTTGGAAATGGTACATGTCAAAGCAATAGGACAATAACTAGAGGGGTCAGAATGGTCACCCTTGATAGGGATGGGATGTATCAATGTATATTTCCAAACAGAAGGAAAAGTTTTGGTTTTTAGGCAGAAAGGGAACAGATGAACAAGCACAGGTGCAAGTTTAGAGACACACTCTTTCAGTACATGGGGAAGGATGTTTTGGTTCTTAGGCAGGAACAGAACAGACAAGCAAGCACAGGTGCAGGTTCCGAGGTAAACTCTTTCAGTACATGGGGATAGATGCCATCAAGACCTTATGTAAGCCTTGCTTGTTTCCAGGGAAAGCAGCGCTTTTCAGACAGTCCAAAAAGAGATTACAGGAAGAGGCATAGGGTTAGTAAGAGGAGCAACAGGGGGTGAAGGAATGTTAAGAATCATCCAAGAGGGAGTTAGAAATGAAACAGGAACCAAAGAGAGTTGCACAGTCAAAGGGAAAGACTGCTATAGTACCGTCAGAACGATAAAGTGAAGGGAAGGTAGAGCGACAGAAGTTGTTCGAGATGCCCTTAGCTAAAGACCAGAAAGACCTATCTGTGGATGACAGGGAGAGATTATCTCATAATCCTTCTCCTCATGCTAAGGTGCATACAAGCTAATAATCACCCATCATCTCTTGCCATCCCCTTTCAGATCTACCCACATAACTCTAGAATTTACTTCCTAACACTACATCATACACTCCCACAACTGCTTTAGGAGTAGTGCTACTCATTTCTTATCTTGTCCTCTCACCAACTCGACTTTGTACTTGTAAGAAATTTCCAAACCACTCTTCCCTTATACCCTTGAGCTTTGTTCTGCTCAAAGCTAGAATATCCAGGTTTCTTTCCTCAAACATGCTAGCTATCTCTCCCCTCTTCTCATCTTGGTTACATCCACACACATTTAGACATCCCAGCCTGAGCCTTTGAGGAGGATGAGCACTCATCTCCTGGCTTCTTATGTTCCATCTTTTAGAAACTGAAATTCAATGAGAGGGAGGGGGGGGGGGGTTTCCAGCCCCCCCTTCCATCCCTTTAGTCGCTTTCTACATCTAGGAAGAAATCCAAAGGTAGAATTATTTCTCTCCATGCCTCAGGGAAAATGGAGATATCTTAATATTTTTCTATAGTCTTCTCTTATTAGAGGAAGGCCTTCTGACAAAATATCTCAAACAATTTCTGCTATAACTTTGTAATTCTACACTATATCAGTATCTCCAATTACAAACACCTTTACTATTACAACATACTTAAATAAAAATCTGTGGGCCCATTTCTACATTCCATAAAATCCCAAAACCTTAATACTAATTGGTCCCAATACATTCTGTTGTATAAAAGATGTATAAAGAAAGAGGCAGGAGGTCAAGAGAAAGGTACAAGAGGTGAAAAAGAGACCAAATGAGAGTTAGGGTAAGAGAGTATCATCAAATTTTAAGGAGAATAAAAAGATGTTTTGGAAGGAGGTAAATAAAGTGCGTAAGACAAGGGAGCAAATGGGAACTTCAGTGAAGGGGGCTAATGGGGAGGCGATAACAAGTAGTGGTGATGTGAGAAGGAGACGGAGTGAGTATTTTGAAGGTTTGTTGAATGTGTTTGATGATAGAGTGGCAGATATAGGGTGTTTTGGTTGAGGTGGTGTGCAAAGTGAGAGGGTTAGGGAGAATGATTTGGTAAACAGAGAAGAGGTAGTAAAAGCTTTGTGGAAGATGAAAGCCGGCAAGGCAGTGGGTTTGGATGGTATTACAGTGGAATTTATTAATAAAGGGGGTGATTGTATTGTTGACTGGCTGGTAAGGTAGTGCCATTGTATAAAGGCAAAGGGGATAAAAGTGAGTGCTCAAATTACAGAGGTATAAGTTTGTTGAGTATTCCTGGTATATTATATGGGAGGGTGAATTATATTGAGAGGGTGAAGGCATGTACAGAGCATCAGATTGGGGAAAAGCAGTGTGGTTTCAGAAGTGGTAGAGGATGTGTGGATCAGGTGTTTGCTTTGAAGAATGTATGTGTGAAATACTTAGAAAAGCAAATGGATTTGTATGTAGCATTTATGGATCTGGAGAAGGCATATGATAGAGTTCATAGAGATGCTCTGTGGAAGGTATTAATATATGGTGTGGGAGGCAAGTTGTTAGAAGCAGTGAAAAGTTTTTATCGAGGATGTAAGGCATGTGTATGTGTAGGAAGAGGAGAAAGTGATTGGTTCTCAGTGAATGTAGGTTTGTGGCAGGGGTGTGTGATATCTCCATGGTTGTTTAATTTGTTTATGGATGGGGTTGTTAGGGAGGTGAATGCAAGAGTTTTGGAAAGAGGGGCAAGTATGCAGTCTGTGGTGAATGAAAGAGCTTGGGAAGTGAGTCAGTTGTTGTTCGCTGATGATACAGCGCTGGTGGCTGATTCGTGTGAGAAACTGCAGATGCTGGTGACTAAGTTTGGTAAAGTGTGTGAAAGAAGAAAGCTGAGAGTTAATGTGAATAAGAGCATGGATATTAGGTACAGTAGGGTTGAGGGACAAGTCAATTGGATGGTAAGTTTGAATGGAGAAAAACTGGAGGAAGTGAAGTGTTTTAGATACCTGGGAGTGGATTTGGCAGCGGATGGAACCATGGAAGTGGAAATGAATCATAGGGTAGGGGAGGGGGGGGGGCGAAAATTCTGGGAGCCTTGAAGAATGTGTGGAAGTCGAGAACATTATCTCGGAGAGCAAAAATGGGTACGTTTGAAGGAATAGTGGTTCCAACAACGTTATATGGTTGTGAGGTGTGGGCTATAGATAGAGTTGTGCGGAGGAGGGTGGATGTGTTGGAAATGAGATGTTTGAGGACATTATGTGGTGTGAGGTGGTTTGATCGAGTAAGTAATAATAGGGTAAGAGAGATGTGTGGTAATGAGAGAGCAGAAAAGGGTGTTTTGAAATGATTTGGTCACATGGAGAGAATGAGAGAGGAAAGATTGACCAAGAGGATATATGTGTCAGAGGTGGAGGGAACGAGAAGTGGGAGACCAAATTGGACGTGGAAAGATGGAGTGAAAAAGATTTTGAGTGATCAGGGCCTGGACATGCAGGAGGGTAAAAGGCGTGCAAAGAATAGAGTGAATTGGAACGATGTGGTATACCGGGGTGGACGTGCTGTCAATGGATTGAACAAGGGAATGTGAAGCTTCTGAGGCAAACCATGGAAAGTTGTGTGGAGCCTGGATGTGGAAAGGGAGCTGTGCTTTCGGTGCATTATTGCATGACAGCTAAAGACTGAGTGTAAACGAATGTGGATTTTGTCGTCGTTTCCTAGCGCTACCTCGCACACATGAGGGGGTAGGGGGTTGTTATCTCATGTGTGGCGGGGTGGCAATGGGAATGAATAAAGGCAGACAGTATGAATTATGTACATGTGTATATATGTATATGTCTGTGTGTGTATATATATGTATGCGTTGAGTTGTACAGGTATGTATATTTGCATGTGTGGACGTGTTTGTATATACATGTGTATGTGGGTGGATTGGGCCATTCTTTCGTCTGTTTCCTTGCCCTACTTCGCTAATGCGGGAGACAGCGACAAAGCAAAAATAAATAAATAAATATTCTGTTTCTTTAAAATTCTCAGATCTCAGTGATGAGATTAAAATCTTAATGTGGCATCAACAAAGCTAGATAAATTTTGTCTGCTCACTGCACACATGAATAACATACAGAAAAAAACACTCTTATTTCTAGTCTAAGAATACAAATGTGAAAGCAAAAATGGCAATCATGATTACTTACACTTCAGATTTCTTCAACTTTCCCTTTAGCAATTTCTTATCATCAGCAGAGAGAGTGTTGTACCCAGGAAGCATATCACCACTCTCAAAAAATTCCAATTCAGTACGCTTTTTCACAAAGCAATCTATGTGATGCCATAGATCTACAGGTCCATACATTCGGCTTCGCTCACTATCATAATCTTTCTTACTTATCCGTACTTCATCCTGGGAAAAAAATCAATTTGAGAGGACACTCACTCTCAAAAAATAATGGAAACCTGTATCACATTACTTTTCTTTGGAAAATATCACCATAATGAATTTCATTTGACACTTCTCAGACCAAGCTAACCATTTCTCTATGTAATTCTGGATACACTGATGTGATATTTTTCACATTTTATTCTATTCAATCTTCCTAATTTGCACTCACCTAAATTATTTCCATCATGTAAAGAATACTAACATAACTCTCAAATTCATGTGGGCATTCAGGCAGGAACACTAAACGATTGTTAATACCTGGTAAGACTTGCATTTATTTCACTTATTTTCTCCTACATTTTTATTAATATGTAAACTGAGAGCTAATTGTTTGTGTGCCCACACCACTGGATAGACCATGCAATATTTGGCAAGCTGTTGCATCACATGATAATTGTGTGGCCAACACCAACTCAAGCGTGGGCCGTTTTAATACCCGCTTCTTTCCATACATATCAAAGCTATGTAACTCTCTACCTTCTCATGTCTTTCCCAATAACTATGACCTGGCAAATTTCAAAATGTGTTTTATGATGTGTGTATGAAGAGATTGAAAGTAATTGCAAGTAAAAGTAAAGTAATGGTGTTTGCAAAGAAATGGAGTGAAAGTATAGATTTTGTAAAACCATATAGAGTAAAAGAAGAAAGTGCACTATATTGTGCTGTGGATATGGGGGAAAAGGACAGGAAGAAGAGAGGGAATTTAAGTATTAGGGAGCTGTCTTGGTTAAGTGTGATGATATGAAAGGAGAGATAAGGGTGAGAGCAGTACAGGGCAGAAGAGTCATCGGGTCCCCTAACAGAATAATGAAGGCTAGAGGTGTAAGTAGGAAGTGAGGAAAGGATTAAGGGACAGCACAGTCCTCTCAACCCTGACCTATGCAGCCAAATGGATGTGGAATAAGGGAAAGAGGTCAAGAATCCAGGCTGTGGAAATGAGTTATTTGCCTTCATACAATGGCACTATATATGCATTCCACCAATCCTCAAGTACTTCACCATGATCTATCCATACAGTGAATATCCTTACCAACCAATCAACAACAAAGTCACCCCTATTCTTAATCAACTCAAATGCAATACCATCTGTTCCCACCACTTTGCCACATTTCTTCTTCCATACGGCTTTCATCACCTCTTTTCACCACTCTCCATGACTTTCACTTCACATACCACCCAAACATCTGCCACTCTATCATCAAACACGTTTAAAAATCCTTTAAAGTACTCACTCCATCACTACCTGTTATCACTTCCCCCTTTTGCCCTCTGCATTAATGTTCCCATTTGTTCTCTTGCATTTTTGCACATTATTCACCTTCCAAAATATCCTTTTATTCAACCTGAAGTATCATGATACTCTCTCACACCAACTCTCATTTGCCTTTTTTTAAACCCTGCACCTTCCTCTTAACCCCCTGCCACTTTCTCTTTTATATCTCTCAATCATTTGCATTCTGTCCTTGTAAGTACCACTAAAAGTATTTTCTCTCTCATGAGCAACTTTACTTCTTCATCCCATCACTCACTATCCTTTCTAATCTACTCATCTTCAACTTTACTTCTTCATCCCATCACTCACTACCATTTCTAATCTGCTCATCTTCCACCTTTCACATTTCACATGCACCTCTTGCAAATGTCATCACCGCTTCCCTAAATACCTGCCACTCCTTATCCACTCCCTTCACTTCATTTGCTTTCAACTTTTGCCATTGTGCACTCAATCTCTCCTGGTATTTCATCACACATGTCTCCTTTCCAAGCTCACTTTCTCTCATCACTCTCTTCTCCCCAACATTTATCTCCTTTTTTTTCAAAACTATACAAATCTTCACCTTCACAAGATAATGATAAAACATCCCACCAGCGACCACTTCTACCTAATGCACCTGCCTAAACCTTCCTACCTTCTATCTATTGCTCCTACAATTCTGCTAAAAGGCAGGACTAAAGCATAGTGCTCACCACATGAAAATCTAGTTACAATAATGGAGTTATGCGAGTAAAGTGTTGTCAAGTGCTACGTGTGAGAAGGAGAGCTTGTGTTAATGGATAGAATGTCAGTAGTCCACATGCAGGAGAGGCAGAAAGAAAAGACAGCTACCTGGGCCAGAGGAGTGCAATTTGACACTCACTGAAGTGTTGACTCACTACACAGCCATACTAAGACGGGTAGTACTGGTAAACCATGGAAGGGTCTTTAGGGCCAGGATGTGGATAGGGAGCTGTGGTTTCGGTGCATTACACATGACAGTTAGAGACTCAGTGTGAATGAATGTGGCCTTTTTTGTCTGTTTTCCAAGCGCAACCTCTTTGAAGCAGAGGGTAGCGATGCTGTTCTCTGTGGGGGGTAGCACCAAGAATGGATGAAGGCAAGCAAGTATGAATATGTATATGTGTATATATGTATATATTCGCTACCTCGCAAGCGCGGGAGACAGCGACAAAGTATAATAAAAAAAAAAAAAATATGTATATGTCTTTACATGTGTACATGTTGATATGTATATGTGTGTGTATGGGCATTTATGTATGAATGCATGGGCCATTCTTCATCTTTTTCTAGGCGCTATCTCGCTAAAGCAGGAAACGGCGATCAAGTATAATGAAAAAAGAATAAAACCCATTTGCCGATTATATAACATACCTAACCAGTCAACAATCTTTCTCTCACTGCTTCTAAAAATATCTGACAAGTCAGTAACATATGAAGTCTCCCCTTTCCAGGGAATGATGCACATAAAGTATCAGTTTGGTTGCAACACACCAGTGACATCTGCTCAATAAATGCCTTTTCAGTCATAAAATAAATGCCTATTCAGTCAAAAAAGTCTTTCTCCCATGAGCCATCAACCTACTGTTTCCCCCAAATCTTTTGATTTCTTCATTGTTCAAGCAGATACGTGAAAGCAACTGTACCTTTTTAATCTTTTCCTCACATCCTCTGCACATAGCTCGTCCACTTTTGGCATATTCTACAACAAAATCTTTCATACCAGCATTGACTGCTGCCTTCTTTGCTTTCTTGCTTTCTTTCCCACTACTGCTCGAGGCACTGGCAACACCACTACCAGCATTCTCTGCAAAATTTACATTAATTAGTTCTACAAACGACAATGAAAAAGGGGAATGGTCCAACAGATATCTTTCTTTTCATAATACAACTAAAAATTTCAAGTCAGCATTAAATTATTCTACCACTTCAAATGGAGCTGAAGAGTTTCTGGAACTGTTTGGCAAAATATAGACCTCATTACTAATGGGTGAAAGGAAACTAATATCAGTGAGAGATACTGGTTTTGACAAGAAAATATGACAGTTCAAGAGTGCAAACAATTCAAGGCTGCAAAAAAAAGAGACTGCCATGGAAGTATGTGGTGTGGCATGTAGAGTCCATGGCAAGAAAGGAAAAACACAATGGAATGAATGTTTAAAGAAGTTAATGGGGAAAAATTAAGTTTTTTAAGTAAAATCTCATAACTACAGTGTAACAAAATTTTACTCTTTTTTGTTCCTGGGTAATATGTGCTATTTTTTAATTGATTATGTCTAAAAGGAATACAAAATGGCTATTACTCCCTTGAAACTATGCTTTTGTGATAAGGACAGAGATATTTTGAAATTTACCTTTGTTGTTGTGGCCTTTGTTGTCTTTTCCTAGCACTACTTTGCAGGGGAGAGGATTGTCATTTCATGTGTGGCGGGGTGGCGATGGATATGAATAAAGGCAGCAAGTATGAACTATGTACATGTGTAAATATGTATATGTCTGTATATGTATATATATATATATATATATATATGTATATGCGGAAATGTATAGGTATGTATATGTGGGCATGAGGACGTTTATATATATACAAAAGTGTATGTGGGTGGGTTGGGCAATTCTTTCGTCTGTCTCCTTGCGCTACCTTGCTAACACGGGAGACAGGGACAAAGTATAATAAAGAATAAAATAAATAACCTGTTTTTAAGAACATTCCAGATAGATTAAATGCTAAGCAACTAATCTAGAACTTTCTATAAGTTTCCAGTAATATAAATGGTATTCAAAGGGGGAGGAAGATGTTGTAGATCCACATTACAATTTCAGAGTTGGAGCTGTGGAGAAAAATCCACACCACTCTAATCAAAAAGACATCATCGACTTGATCAGAAATCTTGGTCTTACAAAGTCCAAAGCCGAGCTTTTGATGTCTAGATTCAAGCAGTGGCACTTGTTGGATAAAAGTATACACATTGCAGATAAGAAGCATTACCTGGCATTTTCCGTCTTCTTCACTCGTCAAGCTGGGCTCTGTTTCTGCCACAACATAAACAGTCTGTTTGAAGCAATCAGAATCTCCTGTAATCCAAACAAGTAGCACCTCTTTGTTGACAGGTAATTCAGAAGCCTCAAAGCCATGCTGTTCCACAACGTGAACAAGTACCTGTCTCTTCCCTGGCTCACTCACTTCACCTCAAATAACACAAAAGTGTTAAGACCTTGCTAGATGCCTTGAAGTATGATGAGTACAGCTGGGAGGTCATCAGAGACTTCAAAATGGTGGCATTCCTGAGATGGGTCTCCAAGGCAGTTTTACTAAGTTTCCCTGCTACCTTTGTCTTTGGGACAGCAGGGACACCATCGTGCACTACCATAGGTGGGATTGACCACAGCAGACCAAATTGTTTGTGGGAATGAACAACATCAAGCGGGAACCATTCATGGCCCCCAGATGGTCCTCATGAAACAATTTGTCACAGCTTTCGATAAGGAGTCTGTAGGATTCAAGTACCTTCAAGACTTCTTCCCTAAGCTGTCTGAGGCAAAAGTCAAAGCCGGTGTCTTTGTTGGACCACAGATGAAAAAGATCCTGAAGTGCAAGGAATTCCCCCAAGAAGCTCACTGGGAAGAAGGCAGGTTGGTAAAGCTTTGTCGCAGTGGTTCGGGGCTTCCTGGGCAATCACAAGGCCAAAAACCTGTGGAGCTGGTTGAGACTATGGTGAAGAACTATGGCGAAATGAGCTGCCAGATGTCCCTCAAAGTCCATATCCTTGATGCTCATCTTGATAAATTCAAGAACATGGGAGCATATTTGAAGGAGCAAGGTGAGCTCTTCCACCAGGATATACTGGACTATGAACGCTGCATCCAAGGAACATATGACAAGAACATGATGGGAGATTATATTTGGGGTCTGACTTGTGAAAGTGATTTACAGTGCAATCGGTACATTTAAAAAACTACTCTCTTCTAAATCTTTTGTGATCACTTTCATTTGATATTACCATAAATGCATGTTAATTTTGATTCATATATTGTTTTTCTGACTTTATGTGAACAAAAATGTGCAAATTCACCCACAGTCCAACTGGAAATAGGTAAATTTCAAAATATCACTGTCCTGGTCACAAAAGCAAAGTATGAAGGGAATAATAGCCTTTTTCTCTACATTTTACACAAGAAATAAGGAAATAACACTTACTACTCAGGAACAATCAGGAACAAAAGTTAAGTTACAGTGATATCAGTGATGAATAGACAACAAAAAATGAAGGATATTAAACCATAAATAAAAGAATTACAAAGGATGTTACACACCCATAATAAGAGAAAAATGGGTAAATTCAATAGAGAGCAAGCTATCATGGAAGGAAGTTAGGTTTGTATATGAAGTGAAAGTTCATTACACAAGAAGCGGGTACTGATAGTACATTCTTACCTACAAGTACCTGTGACATGATTTAGCCATAACAGCAGTGCTAATGCAGAGTCCTTGATAAACTGAATTACAAACAAGGCGAAATGCTTTATGAAAAGTTTGATTCTTCTGATGGGTTTCTCTTGATCTCCTGCCTCTTTCTTTTATACATCTCCCACTCATTTGCATTATTTCCCTGCAAAAATCATCCAAATGCCTCTCTCTTCTCTCTCACTAATAATCTTACTTCTTCATCCCACCACTCACTACCCTTTCTAATCTGCCCACCTCCCATGCTTCTCATGCCACAAGCATCTTTTGTGCAAGCCATCACTGCTTCCCTAAATACATCCTATTCCTCCCCCACTCCCCTTACCTCCTTTGTTCTCACCTATTTCCATTCTGTACTCAGTCTCTCCTGGTACTTCCTCACACAAGTCTCCTTCCCAAGCTCACTGACTCTCACCACTCTCTTCATCCTAACATTCTCTCTTCTTTTCTGAAAACCTCTACAAATCTTCATCTTTGCCTCCACAAGATAATGATCAGACATCCCTCCAGTTGCACCTCTCAGCATATAAACATCCAAAAGTCTCTCTTCCGCGAGCCTATCAATTAACACGTAATCCAATAACGCTCTCTGGCCATCCCTCCTACTTACATACATATACTTATGTATATCTCTCTTTTTAAACCAGGTATTCCCAATCACCAGTCCTTTTTCAGCACATAAATCTACAAGCTCTTCACCATTTCCATTTACAACACTGAACACCCCATGTATACCAATCATTCCCTCAACTGCCACATTACTCACCTTTGCATTCAAATCACCCATCACTATAACCCGGTCTCGTGCATCAAAACCACTAACACACTCATTTAGCTGCTCCCAAAACACTTGCCTCTCATGATCTTTCTTTTCATGCCCAGGTGCATATGCACCAATAATCACCCATCTCTCTCCATCAACTTTCAGTTTTACCCATATCAATGTGTGGTGTGAGGTGGTTTGATCGAGTAAGTAACGTAAGGGTAAGAGAGATGTGTGGAAATAAAAAGAACGTGGTTGAGAGAGCAGAAGAGGGTGTTTTGAAATGGTTTGGGCACATGGAGAGAATGAGTGAGGAAAGATTGACCAAGAGGATATGTGTGTCGGAGGTGGAGGGAACGAGGAGAAGTGGGAGACCAAATTGGAGGTGGAAAGATGGAGTGAAAAAGATTTTGTGTGCTCGGGGCCTGAACATGCAGGAGGGTGAAAGGAGGGCAAGGAATAGAGTGAATTGGATCGATGTGGTATACCAGGGTTGACGTGCTGTCAGTGGATTGAATCAGGGCATGTGAAGCGTCTGGGGTAAACCATGGAAAGCTGTGTAGGTATGTATATTTGCGTGTGTGGACGTGTATGTATATAAATGTGTATGGGGGTGGGTTGGGCCATTTCTTTTGTCTGTTTCCTTGCGCTACCTCGCAAACGCGGGAGACAGAAAAAAAAAAAAAATCCTACTCATAAGTAACTGTCACAACAAACTCACTCCACAGTCAACTTACTTATATCACCTTGACTGGGTAGCAGGTGACAGCCTGTGACCTCACCTGACCAATAAAACTCAGAAAATGTGTGTGGTGGCCCATCCTACACATCTGCACTTGTAGTATTAGCCCCTGACACCCACACTCAATGTTGGCTGTAGGAGATCAAAAGCTGCAATTGTAAGTTATAAATGACCTGACCCTTTCCATAAAAAGTGCCACAGCTACCCCTCACAAACCTAACCTCATCACCTCTTAAAAACCCAGATATCACAAGAGCAAACCAGTCAGGCAGTTGACTCACCACTAGACAAGTATACTACTCCGGGTCCTGAAATCTTGCCAATGTAACTCCAGACTCAGCCCCTCTTACGGCGTCTCAGTCATTAATGTCCAAACATGACTCCTGACATTTTATCTTTCCGTGGAGCCTCATCTCTGATGTCCACCTTCAGCAGGAATCGTATGGGACATCGCTTCCGCCCATCACAAGCAGCAGCAGTAACAAGGGACCTACAGCCACACCAGCAGCACTCCTGCAACCTCAGTGCTTCTTCAGGAGCTCCCTGCAACCCAAGCACTTCCCAGCAGTCACCACACAATCCAGAAGACCACTGCTTCCCTATTGCAAATTGGCAACCACCACACACTCCAGGAGCTGAGATAAAGGCCACATCCACCTCCTTCTGAAGCTCCATGTTAATGAGGCAGCCACACACTTCTCCCATGTGCTCTTGATTCATCTGACATCTACCATCATAAGCATCGCATTGAGAGAATGAATAAGGAAAGATTGACAAAGAGGATATATGTGTCAGAGGTGGACGGAAAGAGGGGAAGTGGGAGACCAAATTGGAGGTGGAAGGATGGAGTGAAAAAGATTTTAAGTGATCGGGGACTGAACATACAGGAGGATGAAAGGCATGCAAGGAATAGTGAATTGGAACAATGTGGTACATCAGGGTCAACGTGCTGTCAATGGATTGAACCAGGGCATGTGAAGCGTCTGGAGTAAACCAAGGAAAGGTTTATGGGGCCTGAATGTGAAAAGAGAGCTATGGTTTCGGTGCATGACACATGACAGCTAGAGAATGAGAGTGAATGAATGTGGCCTTTGTTGTCTTTTCCTAGAGCTACCTTGTATATGCACGGGGGAGAGGGGGTGCCATTTCATGCGTGGCAGGGTGGCATATGTCTGTGTATGTATACATTGAAATGTATAGGTATGTATATGTGCGTGTGTAGGCGTTTATGTATATACATGTGTATGTGGGTGGGTTGGGCCATTCTTTATCTGTTTCCTTGCACAACCTCACTAATGCAGGAGACAGCGACAAAGAATAATGAATGAAAAAAAATAAATGTATACACATGTACATATTCATACTTAGTCGCCTTTATCCATTCCTGGTGCCACCCTGCCTATCAGGAAACAGCATTACCACTCCCTGCATCAGCAAGGTAGCACCAGGGATACATATGTTTCTTAAGAAAGGCCACATCCACTCTCTAGCTGACATGAATAAAGCACAGAAACCACATCTATTCACATGCAGGCCCCACAGACTTTTCCAGGGTTTACCCCAGATATTTCACATGCCATAGTTCAGTCCACTGACAACTCAACGACCCCAATCTACCACATCTTTCCAATTCAATCTATTCCATGTACACCTTTCACCCTCCTGCATGTTCAAGCCCCGATCGCTCAAAATCCTTTTCACTCCATCCTTCCATCTCCAATTTGGTCTCCTACTTCTCCTTGTTCCCTCCACTTCTGACACATATATCCTCTTTCTCAACCTTTTCTTACTCGTTCTCTCCATGCGTCCAAATTATTTCAACACATCCTCTTTTGCTCTCTCAACTACACTCTTTTAATTACCACATGTCTCTTACCCTTTCATTACTTAATCAAACCACCTCACACCACATAGTGTCCTCATACATTTCATTTCTGACACATCCAGCCTCCTTCACACAACACTATCCAAAGCCCATGCCTCACAACCACATAATATTATTGGAGCTAAAATTCCTTCAAACATACCCATTTTTGCTCTTTGAGATAATATTCTTTCCACACATTCTTCATTGCTACCAGAACCTTCACACCCTCCCCCACCCTATGACCCACTTCTGTTTCCATGGTTCCATTCACTGCCAAGTCCACTCCCAAATATCTAAAGCACTTCACTCTTTCTCCATTCAGACTACATCCCAACAAACTTGTCCCTCAACCTTGCTGAACCCAATAAGATACCAAATAAATCCTAGCACTTACCAATTTTTGCCTTGATCTTCTCTTGATCTTCCCATCGTAGAGAATCAAAATGCGCAATGTCTGCAACAGTTCGGGGGCGTTGCTTTCCAAAAAAACACATTTGATGATACCAATGTGGTACTTTCCCATCAAACATAGGTGACTGTAAAAAAAGGTTTCTTTATGTTATCCAATGATATACAAGAAAATATATTTTTGAGACATCTGATGAAAAAACTGAACACTACTTAAAATGTTAGTCAAATTTATGGAATGAAAAGATATATACAGAGATCCCTCGCCAACCACAGGGGTTACATTCGTGGAAGATCTTGTGGTTGGCAAAACCATGGTTGGCAGGGTACAGAGCCTTTGGAAAATGAGGAAACATGGACAGTTACCCTTGAGATACATACCTAAGTTCTATCATGAAACTTAAAGGTAAAAAATAAGCAAGCTATGCTTCAAAAACAATAGGCATAAGCTATTCAAGTACAATGAAGTGAGGTACTAAAGAGTAAGGTAATAACATGATGGCAGAATGTCAGCAATGATACTGTGCCTCTGTTTTCCTACAAGGATCCAGTTTGATGTGCCACGCTAAAGGCTTTCTCAATGCTTGTCCTAGCAAAGCAGCCTTGCTATGATGCTTGTATCCTGTCTCTCCATAGAAATGGTGGTCTAACAAGCTGGGCCATAAGCTGCCCACAGCCACTCCACACTTGCCCACTGAATGGATAACATTTTGATAATGCCAAAGTAACTGTGGATACTGAAAATTTGATGCACTGGTTGGCAGAATGGTATACATTAATTCAAATATGTCTACTTAAAACCATGGTTGCCAAAACCAATGGACCTCTGTAATAATATCATCTGAGACTGACCATTGTCATTATCATTAACATATAACCCAAAGAATGCTTTTCTGAGGATTCCTGTTTCCTGGCACTACCGTGCTGATGCGGGAAACAGAGATTATGTATAATAATAATAATGAATATACATATCTATACATATTCATCGTATCCCACAAATGAGAGGTAGTGTGAAGAACATATGACCATGTGTCAAGAGGAAAAAATCCTCACTTGGCCCCCTTATCTGTTCCTTCTTATGGAAAAAAGAAACAGGAGGGAAGGATTTCCAGCCCCCCACTCCCATCCCTTTCAATCACCTGCTACAACACACAAGGAATACGTGGAAAGTAATCTTTCTCCCCTATCCCCAGGTATCTAAGACCCTCCATTCCCTCCAAGTCCTCTCCATTCAAACTCACTCCAAATAATCTGTCTCTTGTCACTGCTGAATCTAATAACATTGTTTTTTCAAGCTTACTTTCAACTTTCTCCTTTCATGGCACTTTTCTTAGCATACAATTTTACAGTTCACGAAATCCATCATCCAATCTTTTTTCAATTAACCAAAAACCACACACTAATTAACCATGTCAGAACACTCGTTGACATGGCATGATATCATGGCTTAATAAAACATGTTGGAAAGTGAAAATAAGAGGAACAGAGCAGATTAACACTAAGTAACAACACTTAGTCTCTATCAACAAACCTCTAATGGAGGCACATTTTTAACTGTCTGAATAATTTTGAGGAGTCCAAATATTAAGCCACCATTCCCAAACACTTAGGGGGTACATTACTGATAGTCATAATAAAGAAACCATGCCATTAAGGTTCCCTGAACAAGAAAAGGAACAAAAGATAATTTGAATAAGTCTGTTTCTATAAGCTACAAGGCAGTGTGTCCTACTACATTTAAAAAAAAATTTAAACAACATGGAAACGGATAAGATAATTAAAGTTAATGAGACAGCAATGAAAGACTGATTTTGATTCTGAGGCATTCCCAAGGAAGAGTGATAATATCGAGGGTGCCATGGGATACCAGACAGCTGATAACTTGCAACTTACAAATAATGTGAGAGTGAACAACCTTCTACAAATATAATGCCTGGAAGACATTATAAAGAAGGTGAAGGTCATTGCTAAACACCATGAAAAGTACAAAAAGGTACTAAAGGGGGATCCAGAGGACTGAGGACAGTAATAAATGCAAGAATTAAAGAGACAGACATTGTGATAATTGGCAAAATATACATGTAATACTGTAAGGGACCTGATCAATATATGTAATTCTTTTATATTACCAGTTAATAAGCTTTTTCATGTGGATTTTTGAGACCTAAAGTCCAAAAAATCCATAAAGACCAATACTAATCTGGTCTCCTTAAAAGAAATCTAAGTGAATTTCAAAGGGATCCATGAAAGACACTTTAGGTGACTAATGAACGTCTGAGTTACCAGGCTTTCATGGTGGGAACCAAAACTAACTCTGAGGCACTTACCACTAGACAGCAAAACGGCACTGCATCAGCGGAATGGAGAAATACCATCATAAAAATACACACAAATGCATTAAAAAGCTAGTATAAACAAATTTCATTAGTCATCTTGATTGGTCTCCAGTATCAAAGTTATAATTCATCGACCCTACCTCAGTCCAATTAGATTTCATTAAGAAGACCGTAGTTTCCATACTTTCCAATCCCTGTCCACTTACCTGTTTACAGACCGAATGTTCATGGGAAAGAATACCACTCTATCTTGAAATTACATTTGATCTGAATGTATTCTGCAAATACAAATAACAGCACCTTGACCCTAAAGCATGATGTACATCTTCGTCATGATTCGAATGTGACGATTTTCCTATTCCAGTCTTAAATGAAATAAAAGTGAGGCAATCATTACCAGATATAGGACTGGAATAATGCAGAAACATGTTGCAACATGACATATATCCATCTTTAGCAAACTTTAAAGAGGTAACGTACACTCATATAATTTTTCTCCCTACATACTGACGCATACCTAAATCAAAATATGTATTACAACCATTAAATCACGGGATGGCAAAATGAAATATTTGGGATAGCAAACAATAATGAACCGGTACCATAACAAACAATCGGCACCTAGCGCGGGAAGGAGAGCCCTTACGTTAAAGACCATCTACGTCAAAAACTAAATGTTACCAGTCATTAAGAACAATAGGACTCTCACCTGTACCATCACTGCGAGTCTCAGCGAATCCTTGCCAATATTTTCTTTACATCCTCTACAAGAAGCACGTCCACTTTTGGCATACTCAGCACGGTAAGGTAATTCATCCGCCATGTTTGACAAGATGCTGCAAGTAGTGGACGTATAAAAGTGTTGTTACTGGGATTCATTTATGTAGATTGCAAATATATATATATATATATGATATATATATGTATATATATACTTACCTTTTCTATCATATATATAAATCTTAATATGTTTTGCATGATTTCTTGATTATTTCACTTTATATGCCATATTTTAGACTTTATATCCATAGTCCTTGTAATCCTTTAGTGAGAATTAATTTCATGTTTCCCTGGAAGAATCTGCAAAAGTCACTTAATAATCTTCCTTTAGACTAGAAAATATATCAGCTCTAACAATTCAACGGTTAAATTGAATAGAGATTGATAACAATTACAAAATCAAATCTACAGATCATGGAAGTCTGATTCTACAGTAATCTTCAATTCAAGAATGATGCCAAGACAAATCTATAAAAAATCAAATACTCATTTTTTTCATTTGTCATAATGTGTCTACATATATGTCATAATGTAATCCACGCCAGCTGTTCTGAATATATGATAATGTATTGCAATGACTATAATAATATACTTCAGCTTATCTTCAGGGCTGTCAGCTGTAAAACCTAATCTGTATCAGATAAGATTAATAAAATGTCTGTCTATCTATACGCTTATGACTTGAAAATTATCAAAACAATAAATCAAAACATATGAATACATTTGATTTAATGCAATCTGTATAAACTATACAAAATTCTTAAAGTTATTGGAGTTTATATATAAAAACAGTGTGTTTACTATGTATATCAACTGACGCGTGTCACATTCCTCTAATGAAAGGGACAGTAACTGTGTGTACATAAAAGTCCTCTGAAGTTGTTGTTTACGTTCATATGTTGCCAAGAAATAAGTATCTTAGGATTTTCTGTATAAGTAAACCATATAGCTGTGTCGCCTCTCTCTTTCTCTTCATGGAGTGTGTGAGATGTTTCTTTTATACAATGTTAACCAATATCAAATACTTTCCTCTGACTGTCCCTCTCTTTTCGCTAAGCGGAAGTTTCAGACCTGATCGTTTTCTTATCCACTGTCTAATTTTAGGTTATTTTTTTCTTTCAAAACGTCCTTTACCATGGAACCGAGCTCTAAAACTAGGTGATCATTTTCCCTATATAAACCAATAATTCATGCAGCAACAGATCCTTGTTATACGAGGTTATTTGTGAAAGTAGAGTAGAACTGGTCAAGGATTAGTGTGGTATGAGTAGATAGACAGATTTTCAAAGCGAGAAACCTGTAAACTTTTCGTGAAAGAAGGCTCAAATACTGTCAGCTGTGGACTTGAAGCGGAATATCCATCAAGTAATCTAAAACGTATCTAGTACTTCTTCCAACTACTCTGACTGATGAACAATTCCATATATCCTGCGGGAGAAAAAATGCTTCGCCTTATTGGAAGCAAAACCTTGTCTGCTACTGTTTGTTTCCCTGGCTATCAGTAGCTTCGTAGACCGGGATCATTCAAGTCCTTAATTCTTTGGAAGAGCTGTATTTGATCAACTCAATCCTTTTCTTTTCTTAACTAAATCATTTCAAGTCGCTATCAATGCATTTGTTTCTCAATCCGGATACCACATTGGTAGCTCCCCTCTGTATTCCCCATTCTGTCTGTCTTCTTTTAGGTAGATTTACTAAAGATGAACATGGAAGAAGAAGCCGGTGGCACCAGTGACTTGTAAAGAGGATGATATTCACAGACCTAAGTTCCATAGTCACCCGTATGTAAGTGTCGTAATCATCCGGGCACGAATGAACATCAGTTTCATCAGATTACATATTAATGGTATTGCAAGTATCATCATGAACCTAACATTTCAGACGAGTAATATGCAAGTACGATATTTATCAAGTGTATGTACGAAGCATAATGTCAAATGAAATTCATGTTATAACGAATAATGGTATGATGAAAGACCAACGTGAAGTGAATCAATTAGAAAAGGACAAAATACGTTAGGCAGACAAAACCCAAGCGACTAGTAACCGTGTACCTTACGTGAAATACATTGCTACATGATGATGGATATAAATAAACAGCAACACAATGCAGAGTTCACTTCGGAAGTAAATAGTGATATTACATTCTCGTTGCTTGATATTAATACTATCAAACATGAATATACCTTTGCCATTATTCTATAAGAAACGCACATTTACTGTTATCTGTACAACACTTGCGTCTTGTATCCTCAGTCACAAGAATGATGGAATAATCTTTGCATCATACAGGTTTGTGTTGGAGTTTTACAATGTGTATATTGATCCAACATTAATCTATATAACATATTCGTCAATAAGGTCACCCAACTCACATGTCATCTCTTCTCCTCACACAGAGAGGCAGGTATTCACTCTCTTGGACACTGACTGACTGACTGACTACTTTATGACGTGAATTTCATCTTCATGTTAAAGTGACAGTAGTTTTCTGGGCCAAAAAGAAAAAAAATAAACATCTAGTCTTTTTGCAATAGGGTCGATAGTGATGCCTCGTGAAAGGTCTTCCGAATGTATGGTGTGAAATGTATAGTGTGGAATGTATTGATGTGGAAGGAAAGCTACTTAAAATCGGCGACGAGTTTTAATCACGAGAGTAAGGCGTATGTGCAAGAAGGAAGAGAGAAGGGTGAGTGGTTCCTGGTGAAGATAGGTCTGTGGCAAGGGCATATGTCACTGTGGCTGTTTAATCTGTTTTTGGATGTGGAGGTGAGGGAGGTTAGTTTGGTTTGGTTGAGAGGGGAAGGTGTGCAGCCTGGCAAGAGTTGGAATATTCAGGTGAGGCAGTTATTGTTTGCTTATGTGGTTGCTGATTCGAGTCGCAAACTGCAGAAATTGGTTTGTGAGTCTGGAAGTGTGTGAGGGGAGCATGTTGAGAGTAAATTTGAATAAAAACAAAGTTATTAAGTTCACCATTACAGAGAGGCATGTGTGTGAATAATGGTTTGTGAATTTAAAATAAGAAAACTTGGGGAACTGGAGTGTTATATCTACCTAGGAGTCGACATGGCAGCGAATGGAACAATGGAACATGTTACCTGGGTCTGGAATCACTGGATAATGCCTGCGCCACAAACCACCAGACCTGGACCTGGAACCACCAGAGATTAACGGGACCTGGAACCACTGCCCGCTAACAAAGCCTGAACTCACTGGATATTATCTGAGCCTAGAACCACTGGGTATTACCTGTATCTGAGCCTAGAACCACTGGGTATTACCTGTATCTGAGCCTAGAACCACTGGGTATTACCTGTATCTGAGCCTAGAACCACTGGGTATTACCTGTATCTGAGCCTAGAACCACTGGGTATTACCTGTATCTGGAATGGCTAGATATTACCTAAATCTAGAACCACTGAACTTTAAATGGGCCTGAATCACTTAATGTTATCTGGGCCTGGAAAGTCTGGATATGACCGGGTCCTGGAAGCACTGGACATGAGCGGGACTTAAACCATAGTATATTTGGGCCTGAAAGAACTGGACCTTACCAGATCTGGGAACTAGTGAACATTACCTGGGCTGAACTCAGTGGACAACATGCTACTGCTGCTGGCCTCCCTCCTACCCGGGGATGATCAACTCTAAATACTTTACTATAAATCAAAGACAAGATATTGTCATGAAGAGATACATACTGAGCCAGAGTTCTAATATTAATGCTAGCATCATGCATGTTTAATAACTACAGAGAAGAGAGACTAGTGTTCCTGAGAACCAATAAGAACTGGACTTCGGTAGTGGAGTACTGATGGGACTGTTGCTGTTGGCCGGCCTGCAGGACCTGACCACTGTCCCGTGCTGATGGAAACACCCTCGTACCTCTGCCAGGGATTCGTTTGCCATGTTCAGTCGGAAGACAGTGCCATAACGTTCTTAAGTAATGGAAGGGGAAAAGGTGTGTGTGTGTGTGTGTGTGTGTGTGTGTGTACACCATTCTATGCCTGGTAACCATGATGATGGTGTGGCAATGCATCAAAGGTGATCATTAAAAACGGCTTGTCATATGATTAACCTAACCAGATTATGTACATATAGTCACTATATTAACATTACGTACATACAGTCAATATATTATCATTACGTACATACATTCAGTATACTACCTTTATGAAATGGCCTGTCATTCTATAGCTACAGTAGTCATATTTTCAGGTGTGTGGAAAAAAGTGGTCAGCTAAAGAAGTTAGGTGACTGGAATGTAAGAAGTGTAGTGTGCAGGGTTGGTGGCGTGGCTAGTGGTAAGCTCACATTACAGTGCTGGGACCGCATGCTGGAATCACCGGGCAGAGCTGCGCTAATCCCCTAAGCAATTACTACACGATGCTCCTTGATGGCGGGCCAGCGTCTGCTTCCACATTGCTCCTCCCTCTCCTCATGTTTACTGCCGCTGGCTTAGTTCTCTTCCACCTCTTTAATTACTGGCCTGGGGAGTCCAGCTTGTGTTGGGCTTGTGCTAATGACCACATTGTACCTTGTTGGGTCTATGTTGACCTCTATGTTTGATTGCTGGCTTGTATTGGTCTAGGAACCATCTGAATAACTGCGCTGTATTGTGGTTTTGGTATTAAGTGTCACGTAATGTGTTGCCCAGTAAAGATGTTACCTGTCCATAACTTGTTACATGACACTACTATCCCTGAGGCTGACCCGCGCTGCCGCTTTTTGTAATAGACTTCTCTTTTTCTCTTGTTTATTTCTTATACACACATGCTGTAGGAGGACGCAAAGATACACTTGCTGTAGGAGGACGCAAAGATACACTTGCTGTAGGAGGACGCAAAGACAGTGAACTGAAGTACAATATCGTCACTTAACCTCGTCTTCCATAGTGAAGTCACACACACACACACACACACACACACACACACACACACACACACACACACACACACACACACACATGGTTCTTGTTCGATGAAGGAAGTAGTTACAGATAATGTTACTCTGATTAAGTTTTACATCGAAAGCAAGAAAAGCAAAAACCATTCGTGTGCCGCAGGTCCAGGCCTTAGTGACTAGGGAGCAAACACACACTTTACGGGAAGTGGCAGAAATGAGACCTGTAGAACAGAAAGAGGACAGCATCACGGTGTACAGAAATGGTTACTAGGATAGAGGAAAGGGTGTGATCTTATCCATCATATTCTCTAATGTTACTGAAAGGCTGAATTGTAGTATTTTGGAATGGTGGAACACGAGCAATATTTAGAAACTGATATAGTTAGACATTACATTTTTGATATGACTTTCTCCTCTGCGAGATGCTGCGGAGGGCCAAATAAAGATAAGAAATATGTTCAGCACGAGAAGAAGAGTTAAAGTAAGGAGGGGCAAAAGATTCGAAGTCTGTAGAGTATAATCAGCTGCAGAATTGTGAATACGGTCACAAGCTGAAGGAAGATGATCACATGATAATGAAAAGAAGGAACAGGGTTCACGATAAGACAAGTCCTCTTGACAGAAAAAATGAAAAAAATCGCTCAATAAAGAACTAGTCCGATGGAACGACTTGAAAGAAAACTTTACATTAGAGAAGAGACAGAATCAGAAATGTCAAGGGAAGGAAACTGAGATTTAAGGAATGACGTAAGTCACGAAGAAACATTACCAAAATTCCTGAAAGATGAGACCCAGAGGAAGGAAGATCACCAGCAGATCTTGCGCCGCGAAAGCCGTATTGACGATGATCCTGTCTCTTCTGCAGCACTCAGGAAGCTGGCCACGTCCACCGCTTGGGGGAACAGGTCATAGAGTGTTGTGTTGTGTGTGCTGAAAGAAGAGAATGAGACCCGTAGTCTAAGAAAGAGAGAAAGTTGAAGAAAGTTTCAAAGACTCGGTAGATGAGTTATTTGTCCCCAGATCTTGTATTATGTATTGCAGTCCACCTCTGGCGTTCTACCTGCTATCATATAGCCAGGAACAGACTCGTCTCTTAATCTATCTTGACCATAACGACAGCTCTTCCCAATTTTTCTCTCGACATGTCCTATGGTCCAGTCCTACCTTGCTCGTACACCTCGGAGTCCCAGCGGTTACATCTCCAAGTTGAACACTTCCTTATCATTTTCCCGCCAACCAGTCGTATCGTAAGGCCGAGTCGTACTTCCCTAACCTCCCTCTACCGTGTTGCTGGCCACCCCCTGCGTCCCACCACCCTCTCATGTGCTCCCTCCTCCCATCCTACTCTGTTGATAACTTCTGCAACTGGCTAATTACGTTTCTGCTAATTAGCACATATAATGAGGAAGCAGAGCAGACGGACCGGGCCGGCTACCCGCTCCACAAAACAACAGGGAAGCCAACGTCACGGCTCCCCTCCCTAGCAGCCCTGACCACTGGTGTAGGTGCTCCTCCCCAGCTGCCTGGACCTCTGGTGTAGCTCCCTCCTCCCCAGCTGCCTGGACCTCTGGTGTAGCTCCCTCCTCCCCAGCTGCCTGGACCTCTGGTGTAGCTCCCTCCTCCCCAGCTGCCTGGACCTCTGGTGTAGCTCCCTCCTCCCCAGCTGCCTGGACCACTGGTGTAGCTCCCTCCTCCCCAGCTGCCTGGACCTCTGGTGTAGCTCCCTCCTCCCCAGCTGCCTGGACCTCTGGTGTAGCTCCCTCCTCCCCAGCTGCCTGGACCTCTGGTGTAGCTCCCTCCTCCCCAGCTGCCTGGACCTCTGGTGTAGCTCCCTCCTCCCCAGCTGCCTGGACCTCTGGTGTAGCTCCCTCCTCCCCAGCTGCCTGGACCTCTGGTGTAGCTCCCTCCTCCCCAGCTGCTCAGACCACTATTATAGCTGCCCTCACCTGCAGCCCAGACAACTGGTGCTGCCGCTAACCTCTACACTGATCTGTGAGGCAGGCAGATGGCGCAGTGTGTCCACACTGCGAGGCAGGCAGGCAGATGGTGCAGTGTGTCCACACTGCGAGGCAGGCAGGCAGGCAGATGAGCCTGGCAGAGGAGAATGATATTTTTCATTGTTTTCATCTCTAGAGCGAGAGTGTGGTATTTCCAACTCAGATGTAGGAGTCCATAAGGTACAAAGAAGCAGAAGAAGGTTATGGGTCACCAGCCTTAATGAAGTGTCGCACGAGGTTAGGGAAATCCATGTTCTGCTGCTTCTCACCGTCGCACAATCCTCTTGTGCAGTTTTATCCTCAAGGCTTCCTCCCTCCCTCCCACTATACTGGATTTCTTCTTATTTACTCTGCCACGGTATATATATATATATATATATATATATATATATATATATATATATATATATATATATATATATATTCATATATATATATATATATATATATATATATATATATATATATATATATTCCTATGAGTCCACGGGGAAAATGAAACACGAAAAGTTCCCAAGTGCACTTTCGTGTAGTAATCACATCATCAGGGGAGACACAAGAGAGAAATATAACAGTCAGTTGATATACATCGAAGAGACGAAGCTAGGACGCCATTTGGTAAACATGTGATTGTCCAACTGACTGTTATATTTCTCTCTTGTGTCTCCCCTGATGATGTGATTATTATACGAAAGTGCACTTGGGAACTTTACGTGTTTCATTTTTCCCGTGGACTCATAGGAATATCTTGATCACGCGCAAAATTGTGATCCTTTCCAATATATAAATATATATATATATATATATATATATATATATATATATATATATATATATATATATATATATATATATATATATATCCCTGGGGATGGGAGAGAAAGAATACCTCTCATGTATTCCCCGCGTGTCGTAAGAGGCAACTAAAGGTGGCGGGAGCGGGGGGCTGGACACCCTCCCCTTCTTGTATTTCAATTTCTAAAAGTGGAAACAGATGAAGTCAAGTGGGTAGTGCTCATCTTCCTTAAAGGCTCAGATTGGGGTGTCTGAAAGTATGTGGATGTAACCAAGATGAGAAGAAAGGGGAGATAGGTAGAATGTTTGATGAAAGAAACCTGGATGTTCTGCTTCTGAGTGAAACGAAGCTCAAGGGTAAAGGGGAAGAGTAGTTTGGGAGAGTCTTAGAAGTAAAGTAAGGTGTGGGTGAGAGGACAAAAGCTAAGAAAGGAGTAGCATCACTTCTGGAGCAGGAGTTTTGGGAGTGTGTGATAATGCAAGACAGTAAATTCTAGATTGATGTGCGTAAAACTGAAAGTGTATGGGGAGAGATGGGTGATTATTGGTGCTTATGTACCTGGTCATGATAAGAAAAGTCACGAGAGGCAAGTGTTTTGGGAGCAGCTGATTGAGTGAGTCAACAGCTTTCGTGCATGGGACCGGGTATTAGTGATAGGTAATTCAAACGCCAAGGTGAGTAATGTGGCAGTTGAAGGTATAGTTGGTGTACATGGGGTGTTCAATGTTGTGAATGAAAATGGTGAAGAGCTTGTGGATTTGTGTGCTGAAAAAAGCCTGGTGATTAGGGGAGGTAAGTTGCTAGAAGCAGTGAAAAGTTTTTATCAAGGATGTAAACCATGTGTACGAGTAGGAAGAGAGAGTGACCGATTCCTAGTGAATGTAGGTTTGCGGCAGGGGTGTGTGATGTCCCCATGGTTGTTTAATTTGTTTATGGATAGGGTGTTAGAGAGGTGAATGTGAGGGTTTTGGAGAGAGGGGTGAGAATGCAGTCTGCTTGGGATGAGAGGGCCTGGGAAGTGAGTCAGTTGCTGTTCGCCGATGATACAGCACTGGTGGCTGACACGTGTTAGAAACTGCAGACGTTTATGATTGAGTTTAAAAAGTGTGTGACAGGAGAAAGTTGAGAGTAAATGTGAATAAGAGCAAGGTTAGGTTAGGTTAGGTTAGGTTAGGTTAGGTTCAGTAAGGTTGAGGGACTAGTGATAGTAAGAGGTGACATGTGGTGCTGATTATAGCAGGAGGTGATATGTGGGTCTGGTGATAGCCAGTTCAGCATATGTTACTCCATTTACTGTCGAAGTGAAATAGGAATTATTCATATTTACGAATTTTTTTTCATCGAAACATCTCCCGAATACTGAGTCGGTTTCAAAAATTCATGCTTTATTATTATTATTATTATTATTATTATTTCTCCTCTTGTGATCAGGGAGGAAAGTTCAGGTGCTAATCTCGAACATAAGAAAAGTACCGTGACTTGTTGACCAAAGTTTCACGATTTATTACGGCTGAGTCATGACGGAAACTGAGGATGTTTGTGAAGAGAAAAAAGGGCTGGCCAGGAGCCTCACTGAGCAACGCTGCTTAACTATTTCAGCCTCAGTCAGAGGTCCTCACCCAGGCCAGGTCTCGGTGAGAAGAGTCGATGGAAAAGAGAGCGAGAATGTGTGTGTGTGTGTGTGTGTGTGTGTGTGTGTACTCCTTTAGCTTAGTGATGAGCGGCGGAGCAGACATCCTGACACGGAGGACGTTGTATGGTTCAGCCTGCAGCTGGGACGTACATCACAAGGATGGAGTGTCCATGGTACTACGAGGATGTTATCTACTTGATGATACTTTGTTGGAAATGTTCATCATTTCCTCTTCCACGTCTTGATCTGCTCGAAAATATAAACATGATATTGTTATATTTCTCAACGATTTATTCTCGAACAGAATTTCTCGAAAGATGTGGTTGAGAAATGAGATTTTTTTATACTAATTTCTAAATGATTTATAATAAATATGTATGATCTCTCTGATAAGATCACGATTATTTTCTTTATATCATTTATAGAAGTATTCATCTCATCTGTTTATCTATTTACATAGAATTAATCTAATGATATAGAAAAATTTCTGGTTATTGTGGGAACCAACTTGTGGTCCCTGGCAGCAATGTAAACTCTTACCTTGCACAAGATAACCCAGCCAGTTTCCTGCCACGCGTCTTAGCGCTGGAAAGTGGGCTTAAGGTTCCAGCAGTTAACTGTTCCCTGGCCACGTAAAACCAAGAAAGTTCCAGCAAGTAACAGTTGCCTGGCCACGTAAATCTCTGTAGCTAGGCTGCAAGTTATTGCCTGTGCAGTAACTCTGTGTCAGCTGTGTAATAATTCTTCAAGGTACGCGAGTGTCTGGGGTCAGCAGTCACTCTGATATAATGAATGGAGGGAAAATGTTTTATTTTTGCTGCTTCTTTCTCTGTTATTCTCCTGACAGTGACCAAGGAAAGAGAAATTATGATCAGGACAACTCTTGCGAGACCACACAACTGAAACTGGAATATTCCTTTTGATTAATTACGGGCTGACTATCTGCAAATTCATCGTTCTTTTTCTGCTTATAGAATAAATCATAAAGACTTTAATTTTGGCCATAGAATCATGCGCAATGAAGCTGAGTTTTGGAGAATCTAAAGATTCACAATTCTACTTTTGTAAAAACGCAATATAAAATGTTTCTTACATCGAGAGAAGAGAGAAGGGTAGAAGCAAATTATGTTGTACGTGACTTGTTTTGATAGTGTGTCCATGGGGGTGCTGGACCAAGTGTCTGATCCAGCAGTCATCTCTCAGACATATGAATTCTTTCCCCATAACCTGAATGAATTATTTGCCTGGAATACATGGAGGGTGAAGGGTTTTGGCGACCGATGCACTCGACACTTTACTACGCTGCTCCATGTTGAGATGTCGGAGATCTAACATGACTGTCACAGTCCAACACGAGTCTGCCAACCATGCCCTCCACCTTGTTCTCTCATACAAAACCATCAGGGAAAATGATTTAAGTGTAGCGAACCGCACCTCGAGTTGCCTGCCACTGTTGTCCTGACCTGCGTTATCTTGACGACAATATCAACCTGTCGTGCCACGGTCGTAGTCTCCACACTCTGCTGCAACCCTCACAATGTGGCACGATTACTGTGCTTCATGTATCATCCAGCAGCCCTTGTATGCTTACTGGAGTTCACGACTGCACTTTTCTGGAGGTTCCCTCAGTACTGTAACTCACTTTCCTGGAGGTTCCCTCAATACTGTAACTCACGCGATGTAGTTCCTGTGTTGTATTCCAGGGGCCGGTGTCGGCCACGATGGTAACATTCTGGGAGCAGTAAAACAGATGTACATGTTGATGATGGAACAGCATCCTGAGGTGATGTCTTGCTCCTATTGTACAGGGGCGTGAGGTCATCATCATCATGATAACAGTGAGATGAATGACTTCTGCACTTGTAGATTTGTAGCGCTATCCTCATTCATGAGGCTTTCTGATGTGTCCGGACCGATTGCTTGATGGTGGCAGTGCAGCCCAGATGACAGCTACAACAGCATGATGGCTGTAGTAGTATCAGTGAGGCGTATTTTAACTACAAGAATGAGGAATGTGACAGTTGAGGGTAGCATTAAGGGACGTCAGGTTTCAACGTGAGAAGGAATGTTGAACAGCTTGTGGAGTTGTGCTGAAAAAGGACTGGTGATTGGGAACACTTGCTTTAAAAAGGTGGACATACATGAGTGGGTCAGTAGGAAAGATGGTAAGAGGGCATTATTATAACATACTCTAACTGATAAGCATGCACAAGACTCTTGTATGTGTGTAAAAATGCTTACAGTAAAACAAGATGTGTATGTGGCGGTTATCAATCCGGAGATAGCCTATCATCACGTTCTCAGAGCTGCCAAGTGGAAGGTCTCAGGAACATTGGAGGTGGAAGGAAATCAACCAGAAGCAGTGAGAAGTTTTATCAAGGGTGTAAGACATGTGTAAGAGTAGGAAGAAGTAGAGAAGGAAGAGGAGGAAGAGGAGGAGTTCCAGGTCAAGAGGAGTCTGCAGCAGGGATGTGTGATGTCACCTTGGCTTTCTAGTCTGAGTATGTATGAGATGGCGAGGGAGTTAAATGCAAAGGTCTTGGAGATAAGGGCGAGTCTGAAGTCTGTAGAGGGTAAGGAGGACCTGGAAAGTGAGTCAGATGTTGTTTGCTGATGGCACAGCACGTGTGGCAGTTTCGACTAAGACACTACAGAAGTTAGTGTCTCAGAGAGTTTGGGAGAGTGCGAAAGGAGGTAGCTAAGTACATGTGAATCAAAGTAAGGTTATTGATGCAACAGTGCAGAGGAACAAGTTAACAGGGGTGTGAATCTGAATGGAGAAAATTTGGAGGAAGTGGAGTGTTTTAGTTATCTGGGAGTGGACATGGCAGCAAGTGTGACCATGGAATCGGAGTTGAGTCATAGAGTGGGTGAGGGAGCGAAGGTTCTGAGAGTACTGAGGAATATGTGGAAAGAGAGGTCGTTGTTTGGGAGGGCGAAAATAGGTGTGTTTGAAGACTACAGTTCCAAGTATGTTGTGTGTATGTGAGGCTTGGGCTATAGATGAGGCTGTAAGGAGGAGGGTAGATGTGTTGAACATGAAATGTTTGAAGATTTCATGCGGTATGAGGTGGTTTGGTCGAGAAAGTGATGAAAGGATGAGAGAGAGGTGTAGTAATAACAGTGTGGCTGAGAGAGCTGAGAGGGTTTCCTAAAATGGTTTGGGCATACAGAGAGGAAGAATAATGGGAGGGTAACAAAGGAGATATATGTGTCAGAATGAAGGGAACAGTGAGAAGGGGGGAGACCGAATTGGAGATGGAAGGATGGTGAAAAAAAATAAGTTTAGAGTCTGAACATGCAGGGGGGGTTGGAGACGTGCACAGGATATACTGATTTGTAGAGATGTGGTGTACAGGGGGCGACGTGCGGCCAGTGGACTGAGCCAGGGTATACCAGCAGCTGCAGGAAATCACGGAAAGGTCTGTAATGCCTGGTTGCGCTAACAGGTCTGTTGTTCCGTGCTTACACATGAAGGCTCGAGGATGGACGGATGGATACGAGCGAATGAGAGCTTTTCTTCGTCTGTTACTGGGTTACTTCGCTGTCGCGGGAAACGGCGAACAGGTATGATACATATACAGGAATGGAATACATACAATAAAGATTCTGTATTGAGGACTGTGGTGGCCAGGGTCACTGTGATGAGGACTGTGGTGGCCAGGGTCACTGTGATGAGGACTGTGGTGGCCAGGGTCACTGTGATGAGGACTGTGGTGGCCAGGGTCACTGTGATGAGGACTGTGGTGGCCAGGGTCACTGTGATGAGGACTGTGGTGGCCAGGGTCATTATCTTGAAGACTACAGTGGTCAAGGTTACGATACTAAGGGTATAGTGGACAGGGTCACGATCTTGCAGTTGTTCTGGTGGTGTTGTGTAGGAAGGGAGGAACGTGTCCTCCAAGAAGCCCGACGAGCACCACACGAGGTATTGTCTTTGTCCTTCAACTCCCCTGGACCAACCCATGGCTCCACGTCCACATCTATCCCTCTACCTTCGCCCTGTTCACGTTCTGGGCTGCACGTCTCCACCTACCGTGGCACGGCCCACGTCCCTGGCTGGCTGGCTGGCAGGGTGGGGAAGGGGAGCCTCTCTGAGACGGCCGTCATCTTCCTTGATTCTGATCCATTTTTCTTGGCACAATGCCATTTTTCCGCTGGTGTGTGGCAGCGCGTCCAGCAGGAACGCGTCAGTCCTCCGTCTCAGCTGAACACTCGTGTCCTCCCTGGTAAAACCTCCTGGTTGTTGTGGCCTCGCAACCGTCCACAAGGAAATTGGATCTCTTAAAAAACAAAGGTGTGTACTCGGGGAGGAGGAGAGAGGAGATAACATGAGCTGCTCTTACGTTCAAGAAGGCCAGTGTCTTGTCCTCTCTCTCTCTCTCTCTCTCTCTCCTGTCTTTCCATTCATTTCCTTACCTAATTCAACAATTATTTCATCAATTGACTGTTCTACAAGCGATACTTTAGAACAATAAACTCTCTTGTCTGTGGGTTAGGGGGAAGGGTTCAGATGTCAGCCCACTTGTTAACGTTCACCCTGCTAGCAGGGTGAGGGAGCTCCACATGGCCGGCCTCTTCTCTCGTAGATGAAGTAGCTTTACTATGTAAAGTACATGTGAGGGTGCCAGACCTCTCTTATTTAGATTTAAGGAACATGGGACATTTAAGGAACAATTTACTTTTGTGGCACCTAGTTCTGAAGAACATGATAGATGTTTGGAAGAACATGGTAGATGTTGGAAAAAGAACTTGATAGATTTTGGAGAAGAACAAGGTAGATGTTGGAAGGAGAGTATGGTAGATGTTGGGGGAGGAGAGTATGCTAGATATGTTGGGGGAGAAGAGTATGGTAGATGTTGGGGAAGGAGCCATCCAAATTATCAAGTGAGTGAGTGTAAGCAGTTGTGTGTGAAGTCAGGGATGAGTAGGTTTGTGTAGTGCAGATCGTCAGCTGTTGATGCATGAGAGCAAGAGAGTTATTGTTGTGGTAACACGAGGTGAGGTTATGGAGGTAGTCATGTAATTCATGCAACTGTGGAGTAAGTCATCACATGTTATGGTTTATGAGTAAAGATGACTCGCCATTTTCATGGCATTATGAAGCTCTCGCAAACATTGCCACGTTCTTCACTTCAGCCACGTACAAGACTGTATTAATCTGGTTATAATAATTTTCAGACACTTTCCTTCTCCTGTGTTAGTGGTGTTGAAGGCAGGGGAAACCTGCCGAGGTGTGAGGGGCAGCGTGAGGTACACTGGCCTCCATTACAGCAGTACAGGCAGCGGCGGTGAGGGGGGGTAATGAAAGGCGCTGGACCAAACCTCACAGTTAAGCTTCATCATTCAGATGCAACTGAATGATGAAGAGGACAAGGAGGAGGAGGAGGAGGAGGAGGAATACTGTGGTAAGAATCTTGGTTCATCTGATATGTCTTAATGAGGTGATGCCAATCTTCATACGTCAGGCGGCCGGATATGAAATCCTTTTTCTCCCATTATATGCAAGGTGGCCAACCTGTAGCAAGGACCAGGTGAAATTAGGTCATACGACGAGCTCTCAACTCTTGCTGTTCGTCGGAAAGATACGACATTTACCTGGTTGACGAGTGTGTGAACATAACATTTACCTGGTTGACGAGTGTGTGAACATAACATTTACCTGGTTCACGAGTGTGTGAACATAACATTTACCTGGTTAACGAGTGTGTGAACATAACATTTACCTGGTTGACGAGTGTGTGAACATAACATTTACCTGGTTGACGAGTGTGTGAACATAACATTTACCTGGTTGACGAGTGTGTGAACATAACATTTACCTGGTTCACGAGTGTGTGAACATAACATTTACCTGGTTCACGAGTGTGTGAACATAACATTTACCTGGTTGACGAGTGTGTGAACATAACATTTACCTGGTTGACGAGTGTGTGAACATAACATTTACCTGGTTCACGAGTGTGTGAACATAACATTTACCTGGTTGACGAGTGTGAACATAACATTTACCTGGTTGACGAGTGTGTGAACATAACATTTACCTGGTTGACGAGTGTGTGAACATAACATTTACCTGGTTGACGAGTGTGTGAACATAACATTTACCTGGTTGACGAGTGTGTGAACATAACATTTACCTGGTTGACGAGTGTGTGAACATAACATTTACCTGGTTGACGAGTGTGTGAACATAACATTTACCTGGTTGACGAGTGTGTGAACATAACATTTACCTGGTTGACGAGTGTGTGAACATAACATTTACCTGGTTGACGAGTGTGTGAACATAACATTTACCTGGTTGACGAGTGTGTGAACATAACATTTACCTGGTTGACGAGTGTGTGAACATAACATTTACCTGGTTGACGAGTGTGTGAACATAACATTTACCTGGTTCACGAGTGTGTGAACATAACATTTACCTGGTTGACGAGTGTGTGAACATAACATTTACCTGGTTGACGAGTGTGTGAACATAACATTTACCTGGTTGACGAGTGTGTGAACATAACATTTACCTGGTTCACGAGTGTGTGAACATAACATTTACCTGGTTCACGAGTGTGTGAACATAACATTTACCTGGTTCACGAGTGTGTGAACATAACATTTACCTGGTTGACGAGTGTGTGAACATAACATTTACCTGGTTCACGAGTGTGTGAACATAACATTTACCTGGTTGACGAGTGTGAACATAACATTTACCTGGTTGACGAGTGTGTGAACATAACATTTACCTGGTTGACGAGTGTGTGAACATAACATTTACCTGGTTCACGAGTGTGTGAACATAACATTTACCTGGTTGACGAGTGTGTGAACATAACATTTACCTGGTTGACGAGTGTGTGAACATAACATTTACCTGGTTGACGAGTGTGTGAACATAACATTTACCTGGTTGACGAGTGTGTGAACATAACATTTACCTGGTTCACGAGTGTGTGAACATAACATTTACAGGTTGTGTACTTGTGAACACAACTTTTGGTTATAGTTCATAAAGTTAATTATATGATTTTTTTCTTTTATCTCAGAAACTCCAAAGGTCATTATCACATCAGACAACCAAAACATGAAAGTTCTCAGCACTGTTACTGAGGAGAAGAAATGGTCAAAATTTATCACAAATTTACGAGTTGATTAATCAACTCTATCAAATACGAGTTATTGAGAAGTTACAAGTTGTTAACAAGGTCTTGACGTCATAATCCTAACGATCATACATCAACCAAACAGCCAGGCGATCATGGGTCACCTCATTAACCTGACACAACTGTCACTAGTGATTCATCCTAAAACTAACTCGTAGTGTACATATAACATTCGCGCAGACACACACACACACACACACACACACACACACACACACACACATCCACACGCACACACACACACATACAACCACACGCAAAAATGGGTATGTTTGAAGGAATAGTGGTTCCGAAAATGTTATATGGTTGCGAGGCGTGGGCTATGGATAGAGTTGTGCGGAGGAGGGTGGATGTGTTGGAAATGAGATGTTTGAGGACAATATGTGGTGTGAGGTGGTTTGATCGAGTAAGTAATGAAAGAGTAAGAGAAATGTGTGGTAACAAAAAGAGTAGTTGAGAGAGCAGAAGAGGGTGTTTTGAAATGGTATGGTCACAAGGAGAGAGTGAGTGAGGAAAGATTGACAGAGGATATATGTGTCAGAGGTGGAGGGAACGAGGAGAAGTGGGAGCCCAAATTGGAGGTGGAAGGATGGAGTGAAAAAGATTTAGAGCGATCGGGGCCTGAACATGCAGGAGGGTGAAAGGCGTGCAAGGAATAGAGTGAATTGGAACGATGTGGTATACCGGGGTCGACGTGCTGTCAATGGATTGAACCAGAGCATGTGAAGCGTCTGGGGTAAACCATGGAAAGTTTTGTGGGGCCTGGATGTGGACAGGGAGCTATGGTTTCGGTGCATTATACATGACAGGTAGAGACTGAATGTGAACGAATGTTGCCTTTATTGTCTTTTCTTAGCGATAACTCGCGCGCGTGCGGGGGGGGTTGTCATTTCATGTATGGCGGGGTGGCGACGGAAATGAATAAAGGCAGCAAGTATGAATTATGTACATGTGTATATATGTATAAGTCTGTGTATGTATAAATATGTATATGTTGAAATGTATAGGTACGTATATATGTGCGTATGTGGACGTGTATGTATATACATGTGTATGTGGGTGGGTTGGCATCACACACCATACACAAATGTATATACAGATCTTCGTAGACAAATATACCAAGTTCGCTATAAATGTTGGGTAGTGTCAGTATGTGGGGTGAAGCTGGGGAGTCACCTTCACCAAGACATGCTAATCTACTCGAACGTTGTCAAGTATGCAGTGCGTGTGTGTGTTTCCCTGGTGCTGGGAGTATCTGGTGGCGGTGGTGTGTGTGGCTGTGACTGTGGCCATCTTGCGTCCGTCTTCTGGGCTGTTAACGCCTAATGTTGCCATTTGTAACCAGTTGATCCATGTAAGTATGTTTCGCCAGGTGGCCTCCTGAGGTGGCCGTGCACAGGTGCTCCTGTAGTGCACGATCGTGCATCGCAGGAAGAGGCAGAGCAGTGCGGCAAGCCTGGCGCACCCAGCCAGGCTCGGTCCGCCGGAGACCATCAGGCCGGGGGATTAATTCTTCATGTTTGGTTTAGCTTCGTGTGTGTAAGTTAACACGGGTCCTCCTTTACTGATATGGAAGGTCGCGCTGGAAGCTGAGATGAGGAGGTGAAGGCAGCAGAGCCAGCTAGCACCCACCCAAGCACGCACGCCTCACCTCCACGTTGGGCGGAAGTTTGTTATAAATCAGGCCACCAGCAGCAGCAGCAGCGGGCCCTGTACGGCAAAACTGTGGCTTGTTGCTTCATAGATAAGAAGTGCGCATGTGAACTTAGCCCATCACCTGAGATAACCTCTTCACTAAGCAGTAATTGTTCCAACATTTAGCAAGGGTTTTATATCCTTTCCTCGGGGGCAACAGGTACACTTACTCCATCAGGTTGGAGAAATACAATGTGGGACGTTCTGTATAAATTCAGTCTTAAAAAAACTACACAACTTTTCCCCCTCCACAAACTTCACTTTTCCTACCCATTTCTCGAGCCGCCCCACCATGTCTGTTCCACCTATCTTGGGCAAGGTCGTCGTGCTTGTGACACTCCCGTCCCACCAGGCAGGCAGGCCTCTCTCAACGATCGCCCTTCACACACTCGCCAGCTTGCGATACACCATTGTCCAGCGTCGCTCTGATAATGCGCCACTTTCACGCCACACTGGCCGCACCCACCCCCACCCCCCCCCCACTGTGGCCAGTTGTGAGGAGGGATAAACACACACACACACACACACACACACACACACACACACACACTTACTCATAATACAAACTTACTTATAAAACCAAAACTACCTATGTATGATAATGTAAGTAAACCTAGGACACACAATTACAGATTCACATGAAGATAGGCAACATAAACATAAATCCAAAGCCCAGGTCAGGATCAAGGAACGGGACACGTTATCAAGGTCGGTATGTGTCAGTGAAGGAAGAGGCGCCGCCCTCCTGCTGGTGCTGCTACACCTTCCCTCAACACCCCAGGATCCTTGCCACCATCCTCCGTCCCTCCTGCTGGTGCTGCTACATCTTCCCTCAACACCCCAGGATCCTTGCCACCATCCTCCGTCCCTCCTGCTGGTGCTGCTACATCTTCCCTCAACACCCCAGGATCCTTGCCACCATCCTCCGTCCCTCCTGCTGGTGCTGCTACACCTTCCCTCAACACCCCAGGATCCTTGCCACATGCATCATACTCACTGCATCCATAAAATTCATACGACTCATTATATACTGATACCAGCAAGTGCACAAGGCCATCACATCCCGACTAATAACTACATAACTCACACTGTCGCTACACAGGAAGTTTCTGGTGTGTTGGATACACTTGCCACACACAAACCACACACTTGCTTAGTCGAGCGTTCTAACGACCTCCACAACACCACAGTATACTACACTCACATCACCACTATCTACATACCTACACCACACGCCACTCCCACAGCACACTACACCCACACAACCCTCCATGTTACAACCAGTCACTCCACCATGTAGGTCTGAGATCCATGGTTGTCTGTATTGAAGAATGATGACAACAGTAAGGTTCTGAGTGTCTTGCTCATATCATCATTACCATTATGTTGGCAGTACTGTGTGTACCATTATGTTGGCAGTACTATGTGTACCATTATGTTGGCAGTACTGTGTGTACCATTATGTTGGCACTATTGTGTGTACCATTATGGTGGCACTAGTGTGTACCATTATGGTGGCAGTACTGTGTGTACCATTATGTTGGCAGTGCTGTGTACCATTATGTTGGCACTACTGTGTGTACCATTATGTTGGCACTACTGTGTGTACCATTATGGTGGCACTACTGTGTGTACCATTATGTTGGCAGTGCTGTGTACCATTATGTTGGCACTACTGTGTGTACCATTATGTTGGCACTACTGTGTGTACCATTATGGTGGCACTACTGTGTGTACCATTATGTTGGCAGTACTGTGTGTACCATTATGTTGGCACTACTGTGTGTACCATTATGTTGGCACTACTGTGTGTACCATTATGGTGGCACTACTGTGTGTACCATTATGTTGGCAGTGCTGTGTACCATTATGTTGGCACTACTGTGTGTACCATTATGTTGGCACTACTGTGTGTACCATTATGGTGGCAGTACTGTGTGTACCATTATGTTGGCAGTGCTGTGTACCATTATGTTGGCACTACTGTGTGTACCATTATGGTGGCACTACTGTGTGTACCATTATGTTGGCAGTGCTGTGTACCATTATGTTGGCACTACTGTGTGTACCATTATGTTGGCAGTACTGTGTGTACCATTATGTTGGCACTACTGTGTGTACCATTATGGTGGCACTACTGTGTGTACCATTATGTTGGCAGTGCTGTGTACCATTATGTTGGCACTACTGTGTGTACCATTATGTTGGCAGTGCTGTGTACCATTATGTTGGCACTACTGTGTGTACCATTATGTTGGCACTACTGTGTGTACCATTATGTTGGCAGTGCTGTGTACCATTATGTTGGCACTACTGTGTGTACCATTATGTTGGCACTACTGTGTGTACAATGGCATTATGTTGGCACTACTGTGTGTACCATTATGTTGGCACTACTGTGTGTACCATTATGTTGGCACTACTGTGTGTACCATTATGGTGGCACTACTGTGTGTACCATTATGTTGGCACTACTGTGTGTACCATTATGTTGGCACTACTGTGTGTACCTTTATGTTGGCACTACTGTGTGTACCATTATGTTGGCACTACTGTGTGTACCATTATGGTGGCACTACTGTGTGTACCATTATGGTGGCACTACTGTGTGTACCATTATGGTGGCAGTACTGTGTGTACCGTTATGGTGGCAGTACTGTGTGTACCATTATGGTGGCACTACTGTGTGTACCATTATGGTGGCAGTACTGTGTGTACCATTATGGTGGCACTACTGTGTGTACCATTATGGTGGCACTTATGTGTGTACCATTATGGTGGCAGTACTGTGTGTACCATTATGCTGGCAGTACTGTGTGTACCATTATGTTGGCAGTACTGTGTGTACCATTATGGTGGCAGTACGACCCAATAATGGTGACTATAAAAGCCATTAAGCCAACCCATGTTATACATAAGCCATAAATCCGGTTACTCGATAATGAGTAATGAAAAAATATGTTTACCTGAAGTTTACAATCATTATATTAGAGACAAAATTAGCGTTACGTAAATACATTTCGAGAGGTTGGAAAAGGATAGTTTTTAATCACTTTTTAATGGTAAAGAAGAGGAAGGTATAAAATCCTTGATTATAATCAACAATGTTAGGAAAAATACAGAAAGGTGAAATTGGTGCAATGAATTTGAGATTCATTCAGAATCTAATTTTTATTTGCTTATAGAATTCGCAAGTCAGTATAATTCTTTATTAAACATACGAGACGCTGAATACAACAGTAGGGTGTGTGTATCATATGGTATAATTACTCTCTGAATTATCATCTCTTGAGAGAAGTGATGGTCGTGTTTGAGTTATGTGATGCCAGACATGTTTAGGTAGGTGTTCAGCCCTGCGCATCAACACATCCTTGTGTTGGGAAGAGATGGAAGATCATTATACTGTACATACTGACGGTGGCCATAGCAAGATGTCACTTGTATGTTTACATATGTTTACACAACGTCTTGAGTTACTTGCCAGAAAACACATTACCAGGCGAGACGATCGTCAGATGATGACGTCATGACCGCTCTACTGTCTCGTCTTTCTTCCTTACGTAATAGAGCACAGGAGGAGAGTCTGCCACGTCTGAATATGTTCTTACGTAATAGAGCACAGGAGGAGAGTCTGCCACGTCTGAATATGTTCTTACGTAATAGAGCACAGGAGGAGAGTCTGCCACGTCTGAATATGTTCTTACGTAATAGAGCACAGGAGGAGAGTCTGCCACGTCTGAATATGTTCTTAGACAGAGGCAATGTCAAGGTAGGTTAACATAATCTTTTATAATATTCAGTTTCGAAAATGTCGATATAGAAAACTTCTTTAACTTCCCACCAATTCTACAAACCAGAGGAAATGGACAGAAAGTTAAAGGTCACCAAATTAATGAGGATTACTGGAAATGTTTCTTCGCCAGTAACACTATGGAGGAATAGAAGAAGCTCAAATAACATGTTGATGATAACAACACAAGTGATGTGTTCATAATTAGGCATGATCATGATGTGTCATCCTCCGGTGTTGACTGAATCATTTAACCAGTCATCATAACGTAATGCTATGGTACCTTCTCAACCGCTGGTCTGGCCTTAGTCATGCTGCAGTAACCAGTGATTACCGTGAGTCATGCTGCAGTAACCAGTGATTACCGTGAGTCATGCTGCAGTAACCAGTGATTACCCGGGTGACCCACAAGCAATTATTGTATCTTCCTTCCACATTAAGTGTAGCATAGGCAGGGTAAGTCGCCCGGCTGGAGTTCCGGGTTTATTCTTTATAATTGACTTTATGTAAACAAGTGAAGAGATGCATGTGTTTGGTGGTGGGCTGCATGACATCATCACATTCATTCTATTTCCTAACTACATCATCGCATTTTCCTTCATACATATTAGTTGTGCAAGTTTTGTTCTGTTTCACGTGAGGCCAGCCAGCTGCCAGAGGGCCGGAGGTGAGCAGTGTGTGTGCCTTGCCAGGTTTCTCTTCCACGGCTTCTAAAAGGACTGCCTCTTTTTCAGGAGTGTTAAACTACCATGGCTGGACCTTGGAGTTTGTGTATCTATGTACTCTCTCTCTCTCTCTCTCTCTCTCTCTCTCTCTCTCTCTCTCTCTCTCTCTCTCTCTCTCTCTCAGTATGCCGCAGGAGCAGGTCATCTCACCATACCAGCCTAAGTCGTGCCCACAATTCGGTCAGGACCGAGACACAAGGATGGACACTGACGACAGGACGTCGCCATGCCAAGCGCCTCATATCTCACCATGCACAGTCCAGACTTAATCAGATCTCTCGAGTTTTTCTTCATTTTCTTCCTAAACAAGAATTATGGTGGCTCTTGCCTTGCCTTACGGCGCACCTATATCTATATATAACTTTAGCAGGTGGAGGCTTTTACAGCAGAATAATGAATCAAAAGTTCAGTATATTTTTGTATTATTACAATGTATCATAATATTGCTGCTATAGCTAGGCTGAAGGGTGAGTTACACTGTTGGACGAGGAGGGACGGAGGGCGAGGTAGAGTGGAGGCAACAGGATGGTGGTAACTGGTTATGGGAGGAGTGAGGATAGGTCGAGCAGGTACAAGCAAGGAGGGTGTTTGTCTCTACACTTGTGATCATATTTACACCATAACATTTCATTTTCAAGTGATATTTACACCAGCGTTGGAGGCAAAACAGGCGTCACACTGTGCAGCAGTAGCGACGAGCAGCCACTTAGGAACACTTCTGTTCTATCATTAAGGTAACGGTTATGTTAGGTTTGCTGATAACATGAGAGACTCGTGTACAGCCACGGAAACATGGGAAATGTCAGAGATGTGACGTGGGGTCAGGGGTAGAGAGTGTGGGGTCAGTGATCTCCTCTCTCTCCCATCTTTCTTCCTCCTTCATGTATTCCCTACCTTTCCTCCGTTTCCACGTCTTTCATACCTTTCCTCCCCTTTCATGTCTTCCCTACCTCTTATCACTTTCCATGTTTTCCTCGCCCCTCCTCATCTATATCTTTTCCATACCTCTCTTCCCTTTCCATGTCTTCCATACCTCTCTTCCCTTTCCATGTCTTCCATACCTCTCCTCCCTTTCCATGTCTTCCATACCTCTCCTCCCTTTCCATGTCTTCCATACCTCTCCTCCCTTTCCATGTCTTCCATACCTCTCCTCCCTTTCCATGTCTTCCATACCTCTCCTCCCTTTCCATGTCTTCCATACCTCTCCTCCCTTTCCATGTCTTCCATACCTCTCCTCCCTTTTCATGTCTTCCATACCTCTCCTCCCTTTCCATGTCTTCCATACCTCTCCTCCCTTTCCATGTCTTCCATACCTCTCCTCCCTTTCCATGTCTTCCATACCTCTCCTCCCTTTCCATGTCTTCCATACCTCTCCTCCCTTTCCATGTCTTCCATACCTCTCCTCCCTTTCCATGTCTTCCATACCTCTCCTCCCCTTTCCTGTCTTGCCACACTCGTCGTCCTGGTATTGTCATCATCCATCAACGTGCTGATATAAACAACTTTCTTCTTCCAGGCGGGCAGCGAGGGGCGTCCAGTTGTCTGTCTTCACCGCCAGTTTCTCTAGTTCCAGGTATGTGAGTTTGATCCCTCTGGCCTCTCACACTTCCATATTATTATCATCACATAATTCTTACAATGTGTTCCAGTACCAGGAAGGTGCGAGGAATCTTTCGGCTTCCACGGTCCATCATAGTTTACAGGGATAATCACTTGTCTACCATAGTTCCAGGTCAGCACATAAGATCCTTCCACTTGCCACAGACGAAGACCAATATCCACAATTCCACCATCCTCCGCACCACCATCCTCCGCACTTCACCATGATAAATGAAGCTCATCCCGCGTGCTGCCCTTCTGAGTCAATACACTTTGTTCTACCGGAAAGCTAAAACGCTGGGCCTTTCTTCTGCTTCCTAGTTGCCTCGAAGGCTGGCCTTTAGCCTAATTACTTCGGAAGCTGACATTCAACACGCATTCTGAACGTATCATTTTTGTTTTTCTGCCGTATATTTACAATTCTATTGTCACTCAAAGTTAACCTAAGAGCTGTTACTGTTGCCAATGTGTTCCCCTCAGATTTCACGGTAGTCTTTCAGCACAAAGAGCCTAGTGAGCTGTGCTGTAAATTTCATCGTGTCCAGTTTTGTGACACGCGACGACGTGTTCTTGAGGAGCTTGCTATAAATTCTGAAGGCAAACTATCTTGGTATGTATCATGCAGAACGTGTGTTTACAAACTCTCTTATCATCATCACGCAAGATATACACTACGTGGACGACCTGCAATAACCACACACAAATGACAGAGAAGATAACATCTAATGAATGGAAGGCAGTTGTGTTGTGTCATCATGAGTCAGTAGGAAGAGTTCTGAGGTGGCTCCGACTCCTGCAGTTGAGGACGATGGCGGAGCTCCTGGTGGGCGTCAAGGGTAAATCATGACAGCAACATACGACGCGCTCTTGCTGCCTCCACCCACAACAACAGAGACGACGGCGCTCCGCAGCTTGTGGTGAGAGGCCAGCCGGAGGTCTGCTCCCCTGATGACTGATGTGTTTTGTTACAATGTTGAAATTGGTGGAGGGAGGAGCTTGCTGTGTAATAACACGACGTTACTTACTACCGCTGTGCTTTACTTCCAGGTTGATAGTCCTTATTTTCCATCTAGCAGCAGTTCAGTCGGCCGTATAGACCCGGTACAGAACATGAACCAGGAAGAGGGCCAGCTGTATGGACCCGGTACAGAACATGGGTCGGAAAAGACACAAGTGGCTTGTTACAAGAAACCTTTCTAACAGCCTCAGACTAAATGCGACACGCGGTATGTGACTGGTGAACTACCTTACGTATATCCATCGCCTAAAAGCCCTTATGGAAGAGATACTTACGTATGTCAGAACGCAAAGTTACTTTCGATACTTCAAGGCTGAGATGTCCATAGACGCAGTGACTCAACAAAAAGGAAAATATTTTTTTTTTGTGACGTTTCAGAGAAATGATGACTGACGACAGTTGAGTTGATGTAAGGCAAGCAACCAGGACGACCCATGAACAGGTGTGGGTGGCAAGCCAGAAAGGCTCAGGACTGGAGCTGGCAGAAAAGAAGTGCAGGACTGGAGTGACAAAGTGATCCATCATCTTCCTGTACCCACCTTACTGATCCATCATCTTCCTGTACCCACCTTACTGATCCCTCATCTTCCTGTACCTACCTTACTGATCCATCATCTTCCTGTACCCACCTTACTGATCCATCATCTTCCTGTACCCACCTTACTGATCCATTTCTGTACCCACCCCAGTGATCCATTCTCATGAACCCATCCTAGTGTTCCTGAACCCCTCCCACTGACCTACATAACCATACCCACCCTGCTGTTCCTCCCACTGACCTACATAACCATACCCACCCTGCTGTTCCTCCCACTGACCTACATAACAATACCCACCCTGCTGTTCCATCCACTATTCCTACCCTCAGATTCTCACACCTCTCTTTCAGCTTTCCTTTTGTGGCTTTTTTTCTTAACGTTTTCTTCCATACCTTCACTTCTTGGTGTTGTCATCTCAAAGTCTCTCTCTCGCTCTCACCTTGGTAGTCAGTCTTCTCTGTATGACGCCATTCCTCACTTTACTCTTAGACTAGTTTTCTCTCCTCCTCTTCCTCTCTTCATCCTCTCCTTCTCACTCTGTTTGGCCCCATTTTTGCCACCATCCATCATGTATACAGCTGGGGGCCCCCTGGGGTCCGCCTGGGTTTCCCCCACTGGTGGCTCCGCCTCAGCCGCCTGTACCTTCATTCTGCCGCTCTGCTCCTCTTGTAGATCAATACCTAGGCTAGGGTTCCTCCAGCCTACCACAGTTCCAGGTGAGTAGGAAAGGTTCCTCCAGCCTACTACAGTTCCAGGTGAGTAAGAAAGGTTCCTCCAGCCTACCACAGTTCCAGGTGAGTAGGAAAGGTTCCTCCAGCCTACCACAGTTCCAGGTGAGTAGGAAAAGTTCCTCCAGCCTACCACAGTTTCAGAGAGGTAAGAAATCCCTCCACGTTGTACACAGTCACTGCGGCAACCATTTCATTGTCCACAGTTGCATGACAATCCATGTTGTTGTTGTGGTGTTGTTGAGCAACGCAAGTGTACCAGGAGTTGATGTGTGTCGGTGTAACATGTTGACATCATCACACCAGGACTCGGCCGTCTGAAGGAAACCCTCCACATGGCAACAGTGGCTTTTGGCACTTCCCATAATCAATATTTGTCATTATTTATTCTGTTAATCTTCTTATATAAAACTGTTCTTCCTTCTTGTAGTAACTGTCTTCATCCTTACGCTCATCCCTCACACAACAATATGCAAATTTCCTCTTCTTCATTTTGTATATCACCTTCATCGTCGTTTCTCACACACATTTTTTTGTAGACATGATAATAAGTTTAACTGTTAACCCATATTGCAGACCCACCCACTACTGGTACTTTCCTCATCATCTTAACACTTTCTTAGTGGACATCCTCATGTGGTGGCAGGTGCATGAATACACTCGTTATGATAACCTTAATCATCTCACAAAGTCATGATTATACCAGATATCCTCCGTGTAGTCCGATCCTGTACCTGGTGTCCTCCGTGTACTGTGATACTGTACCTGGTGTCCTCCGTGTACTGTGATACTGTACCAGGTGTCCTCCGTGTACTGTGATACTGTACCAGGTGTCCTCCGTGTACTGTGATACTGTACCAGGTGTCCTCCGTGTACTGTGATACTGTACCAGGTGTCCTCCGTGTACTGTGATACTGTACCAGGTGTCCTCCGTGTACTGTGATACTGTACCTGGGAGCGGCCACATGGCGGCTCACACCCGCAGTGTCAACTCCTCAGTATTCCCTGCCGATGTGTCGACCAGTGCAGGAGGGGGGGAGGTCGCACGTCTGACGAAGGTCTGACTTACGACCTCGAAGATCTGGTCACAGCTGTCCTCCTGACCTGGACCTGCAAATGTTTCTCTTTACAAGAAAGTCATTAGTGACAGATGAGAACTGGTAATACATGTGTGGCACCTGCTATAATACAGGTGGTGGTGTGTGCAGCCTCCAGCAGGCCTCGCCTCACAGCCCTCTGGTTTCAAATCCGCTCCTCCGGTGCTGCTCCGCTCTCTCGTGAAATGCGATATTGTGTCTTGTGGCAAGAATTTAAGCCGGGAGATCCCTAGTGGCTTGTCTCTGGAAAATAAACTTGACAAATTTTATCATTTGAGACATGTACTTGGTCGGTAATATCTTTTTCTTTCATCCATGGGTACAATATAAGTCTTCATCCAGGGGTACAATATGAGTCTTCATCCAGGGGTACAATATGAGTCTTCATCCAGGGGTACAATATGAGTCTTCATCCAGAGGTACAATATAAGTCTTCATCCATGGGTACAATATGAGTCTTCATCCAGGGGTACTATATGAGTCTTCATCCAGGGGTACAATATAAGTCTTCATCCATGGGTACAATATGAGTCTTCATCCAGGGGTACAGTATGAGTCTTCATCCATGGGTACAATATGAGTCTTCATCCAGGGGTACAATATGAGTCTTCATCCATGGGTACAGTATGAGTCTTCATCCATGGGTACAATATGAGTCTTCATCCATGGGTACAGTATGAGTCTTCATCCAGGGGTACAATAGTGTCGTGAGGTAGGTCGTGTGTAGCGGCAGGATAAGCCTGTGTGTGGGTGGGACAGACCCGAACTCTTCTACATTAGTGTTATGTTAGGAAGTGTTGTGATGTCCGTCAGCATAATCATGATATAGTATACTGGCCTCATGCTGCTCCATCCTCACATCTCCACATCAGAAACATGGAGAAGGAAGGTTTACCACGTAGTAAGGGAAGGAGGGTTTACTATATATAACCTTGTGTTTGTTATCTTTAATATCATTCTTTTTCCACTACTGTCACTGAGCTATGAGTTTCCCTGTGTCTGCTAGTTCCACCCTCCCTACAGTGAGGAAGGCTGGCCCAGCCGTAGAGCTTCCTCCATCCTCCATCACCCTCCCTCCCTCCCTCACGTCTTCACCTTCAATGCCATGATGTATCGATGGATTTTCCGCGGACTTTAGCAATTGAGGCCACCTCGTTTTTCACTGGCCGTCCTGATGTAATCCTCACTCAAGATTTTTCCTTTTTTTTAATAATAGAGAGAGAGAGAGAGAGAGAGAGAGAGAGAGAGAGAGAGAGAGAGAGAGAGAGAGAGAGAGAGAGAGAGAGAGAGAATTATATAGGTACACAGACCACAAGGTCCAAGCAGTCCACGTGCAAAGTGACCGCGGTAACTATACAATGACTACAGCTTCTGGGAAGATCTTCCTATGTTCAGAATTTTGAGGTTTCCAGAATAAAGTGGAAGGGATGGTTATGCCTAACATGTTTTTAAAATGGCAAGACTCATTTGTATTCTTATAGTAGCTTGAAACAAGTGAGATTGAGGAAAAGATAGAAGCAACATCTTTGCATTGACGAACTGACCCAGATGCCTTCATCCCTAATTCGCATTACAGAATAGGTCTATAGTAAGGAAGGTGATATGATAAGTACGGGCAGGGGAGGGGGATGGAAGTGAGTTTAAGTATGTAAAGTGAGGTCACTGGCATGATAGTGTACAGTGGTGCAAGAGAGATCATTTATGAGGAGAAGAAAGAGGGTAGGCGGCAGGACGGAGCCTTGAGGGACACCACCCACCGCTCAGAAGGTAAGAAGGGTAAGAGGTATTCTGCCGCCTCAGCGACTGTCGCGATGGAATGACTGGCATGAAAACTATGTATTACATACGTCAGAGAAAAACCGAAAAATCTTCCCTTAACAAAAAGGAGGAGGAGCGGGGAGGGGAGGGGGGTTAGTAAGCATATATTTGTGCCATATCTTGTCAAATATTTTGTAGATGTCGAGGGACACGGCAACACATTCATTTAATTCCCTAAGAGAGGAGGCCCATAGGTAAGTCAGGTAAGGAAGATCACGAGTGGACCTCGAACCACTTAAACTGAATTGGTGATTTAAAAGAAAAGTCTGATCCTAAGTTATGAAAGTGAGTTATAGTTTCAATGAATTTGAAAGCAAAAATAGTAAGAGCGGTGTGGTGATAGTAGAATGGTCAGAGCAGAATTTTGACTTGTGAATGGAGTGTCAGTCATGAGTTCAAGACGAAGGAAAAGACTGGGTTGTAAAGGAAGACGAAATGCGTGAGAAAGGATCAGAAGATCAGATACACACTCCTAAAGGTCACAGAGAAGTATGCTATCCGTTCCATATGTTTTGCTTACTTCCATCTGGTGAGGACCCTGAAGACTTGGCGCGTTTATAATGCGGAAGCAGCGTATAGGTTCAGCCAGAGACGGGTTGGAGGAGTACATGTAGAATCATCCTAAACAGAGTCAGAGAAAAAATGGATATCAAAGTGAGTTGCTCTGTCAACTGGAGTGTTAGCTCTGGATTGATCAAGTAGGAAAAGAAGAGGAAAGGATGGATTACAGGACTTCTTGGCGATGCTTTGTGTTAGAAAAATTCATCAGCTGAAGACGTCAACTCTGTCCATTTTCTTTTTGTGTAAGTTGTTTGACTATATGAAGAGCAGATCTGCCATGATTCTGAGCAGAATGAAATTTAGTGCAGGGGAACTTTTCTTGTTCGATACTTGGCCTCTGATGTGAGAAACATCATAACAAGATCAAATGAACCATAAATGAGGAGATAAGTTGACGACGGAAGGTACGAGTCCATCCAGCCAAGATGACACCCACCACCCCTCCTCCTCCTTTACTCTTCTCTTTCCTTCTCTACACACAGGTAACCCTGGGCAGCAAAAGGTGAGGGCGAGTTCTTACCTCCTCAATACCAGCTGTGTTCTCTCCACTGCCATCTGTACATTTCAGCACTTTACCATTTCCTGCTTAGTGATGTAACACCATTTGTGCAGGTTACTGTGTGAGACTTCCACGTGGTCCACAGGTGAGCTTCACCTCCACGTGGTCCACAGGTGAGCTTCACCTCCACGTGGTCCACAGGTGAGCTTCACCTCCACGTGGTCCACAGATGAGCTTCACCTCCACGTGGTCCACAGGTGAGCTTCACCTCCACGTGGTCCACAGGTGAGCTTCACCTCCACGTGGTCCACAGGTGTATGAAAGCTTCGTAGGACACAGTTTCTAGACCATAAAACACCAAAGGACAAGGACCTCAACTCTTTTTTCCCAAATTGATCTAATGAATATCCAAAATTAACGAGTAGGTTTGTTAATTATGAAGGTGGATGGAGTCGGTGCTGGTAGAGAATGGAGGCTTTGATCTTCCTACCTGGCTTGTCCTGGCCACCAGCTGCTGCTGAACTGTATACCTGGCCGCCCCGAAGTTAGTAGAACCTTATACGTAGAAATACCATACTTAAGTCACTGGTTAAGAGGCGTCGAACCCCCGAGACCTAAGTCAACCTTTGAGTCATGGACTGAGGGGTGACGACACATGAAGAGCTTAGCAAACTCTTGATTTATCGGGTAAAAGGTGTTGAGCCGAACCCTCCAGACCTAATCAGAATTCTTGAACCATGAGACGAGAAGTGTCGAACCCTCTAGACCTAAGTAATTCCTCAAGTCATTGGGTCAGAGGCATCGAACACTTCAAGATTTTCAGAGGAAGTATTTAGATTAAACTTTTATCCCCGACTCTGTAAGGTAACCGGGTCTCGTATCACCTCATTCAATTCGAAGCTTCGTGTCTATTTCTTTCAAGTGGAATTGAATGGTATTTCAATCTGGGGTGAGCCTCTCGTCCATGTCAACAGAGGCCGGCGCAGGAGGAGGAGGAGCTGCAAACTTTTCTGGAATTGATTTCTCTCACAGACCGTCAGACACTTTGCACATATTGTGTTTGTGTTGTCAAGATAGACTTAACGATGTGAATTAGAAGGTGTGACTATGAAGAATACATCAATAAAATGCTAAACTGAAGGAAGAGAGTTGACAGGAAATATAAAATGATTACCAAGGTCATGCTCATAAGAAGGAAGGGTTAGTGAACATGCTAGCCATGAACTGTGGTGTCTCGAGGAAGAGTAAGTCAGGTATGACGTGTACATATGTGAAAGATACGGTCAGGTAATTGTGTACATATTAATGAGTGTGATCCATCACACTATCACATCCATTCATATAAATAGATAGATAGATGTATACACCTGACATGAGGCTGCCTGTCTATCTGTCCAGATGGAGTACAGTTCCTCACCCGGCCACCATGTTGATGATGGCCACCATGTTGATGATGGCCACCATGTTGATGATGGCCACCATGTTGATGATGGCCACCATGTTGATGATGGCCACCATGTTGATGATGGCCACCATGTTGATGATGGCCACCATGTTGATGATGGCCACCATGTTGATGATGGCCACCATGTTGAGGATGGCCACCATGTTGATGATGGCCACCATGTTGATGATGGCCACCATGTTGATGATGGCCACCATGTTGATGATGGCCACCATGTTGATGATGGCCACCATGTTGATGATGGCCACCATGTTGATGATGGCCACCATGTTGATGATGGCCACCATGTTGATGATGGCCACCATGTTGATGATGGCCACCATGTTGATGATGGCCACCATGTTGATGATGGCCACCATGTTGATGATGGCCACCATGTTGATGATGGCCACCATGTTGATGATGGCCACTATGTTGATGATGGCCACCATGTTGATGATGGCATTACAGTGAAAGCATGTTGATAATGAATGTAATATATTTATGATAACAGTATCTTGTTGATGATAACAACACCATGATGATGATAATGATGATGATGATGACAGTACCATAATGATGATAACATCATTACCATCATGATGACAGTACTAATGATCGTAATTACTATGTCATCCTCCCATCCCCCACTGTAGCCTCCCCTGGCAGTATTAACTCCTGCCCCTCCCACCCACCACGGATGAAAAATGTCAACAACATGACGGTGTCATCATCAACATGATGGTGTCATCATCAACATGATGGTGTCATCATCAACATGATGGTGTCATCATCAACATGATGGTGTCATCATCAACATGACGGTGTCATCATCAACATGACGGTGTCATCATCAACATGATGGTGTCATCATCAACATGATGGTGTCATCATCAACATGACGGTGTCATCATCAACATGATGGTGCCATCATCAACATGATGGTGTCATCATCAACATGATGGTGTCATCATCAACATGATGGTGTCATCATCAACATGACGGTGTCATCATCAACATGACGGTGTCATCATCAACATGACGGTGTCATCATCAACATGACGGTGTCATCATCAACATGATGGTGTCATCATCAACATGATGGTGTCATCATCAACATGACGGTGTCATCATCAACATGACGGTGTCATCATCAACATGATGGTGTCATCATCAACATGATGGTGTCATCATCAACATGACGGTGTCATCATCAACATGATGGTGTCATCATCAACATGGTGTCATCATCAACATGATGGTGTCATCATCAACATGATGGTGTCATCATCAACATGATGGTGTCATCATCAACATGATGGTGTCATCATCAACATGATGGTGTCATCATCAACATGATGGTGTCATCATCAACATGATGGTGTCATCATCAACATGATGGTGTCATCATCAACATGACGGTGTCATCATCAACATGACGGTGTCATCATCAACATGATGGTGTCATCATCAACATGATGGTGTCATCATCAACATGACGGTGTCATCATCAACATGACGGTGTCATCATCAACATGATGGTGTCATCATCAACATGATGGTGTCATCATCAACATGACGGTGTCATCATCAACATGACGGTGTCATCATCAACATGACGGTGTCATCATGACCAGGGTGAGGGAGGGAGGGAGTACGTGTGGTGGTGAAGATGTTGTCTACTGAGAAGAAGAAGAACTGGTGGTGTCGTGCACCTGGCGTGGTGGTGAGCAGTGGTCGGACAATCCACTAGATTGCCTCATCCATGACGCTGTACTGACGTGTTCTACGCCACGATTAACTAACATTGTCTACCACCCTCGACCGATATGATTGATTCCAGGAACTTGTGGGTATTCATCAGCCTCCAATTTTAAGTTATGATGAGTTTTTCACTTCAATAATTGCTACAGACGCTACATTTAGCCAGAGTTGGAGCCATAAACTCGGCCTGGCTGGCCTGTGACAAAGGCTCAGTTTGTGTGTGAAGTCTCACAATTGTTCCTCTCTAATGGAAATGTTAATCCAAACTTAAAGTTGTGGTGACCTTCTCTTGAATGTATATGTAATATATTTACGTTGTATATGACGATGTTGTTCCGTGTGTTGAGATGTGTGGACTGTGTATGTATATAATTGTGATGTCCTGTATAATATCTTGTTTGTACTTGGAGTGAGTTTTACACTCACAAGGTCCTACTTCATGTACGATCTCTACTGTTATAAGAAAAACTTGGACTCCATTTATCCATACACAAGTTGGACATCATAGACCAACTGGATATGATTCAGTAGTTTTTTTATGTTTACGGCTCCAGTTACGCACAAAAGTCCATATCATTTATGAAACCGGAAAAAGATAAAACAAGTGAAAGTATTTACTAATTTTGCAGAAAAAGAAAAATCTGTCTTTCCAAACGTGATAGGTCATAATGATTGGGCCAGACATGAGAGGGTAGAGAGTTCCAAAGCTTCGAGATGTTGGGGAAGAAGCAGGTATCAAAACGGCCCACCCTTGAGTTACCGATGGACACATAATAATCATGTGACGCAGCAGCTTGCCCAGTATTGCGTGGTGTAGCTGGTGGTGTGGGCACACAAGCACACCAGTTGGATATGATTCACAAATTGGACGCCATACACCAGGTCCATCATCCAACTCTGCCGACCCAGCAAATGCTAGTAATGATCGGCACTCAACACCTCCGACCGCAGCCTCACATGTAAACAAGTGGAATATTGTAGCTCAAGAGACCAAATTACCGGATGAAGAGCATGTAAATTGCTGCCAAGGATCTTCTGAGGTGTCGCGTTCCATCACTTAAGTCATGGAGGCCAGCCATCCCGAAGCTGAGGCCATTTCTAGTCTCCTCTCCACCGGTTGTGTGACCTCTGGACTCTCCCTCAACAGTTGTGTGACCTCTGGACTCTCCCTCAAAAGGTGTGTGACCTCTGGACTCTCCCTCAACAGTTGTGTGACTGCTGGACTCTCCCTCAACAGGTGTGTGACCTCTGGACTCTCCCTCAACAGGTGTGTGACCTCTGGACTCTCCCTCAACAGGTGTGTGACCTCTGGACTCTCCCTCAACAGTTGCTTAACAACATACAGTAATATATGGCTTTTCCTTCATAGTGTTATGCATGTGTCACACGTGACAGTTGAACTATCATAATGACGAGCCATGACGTCCGTCACTCCTGATTACAGTAACCAGTCATGTGTGTGTGTGAGTCATGATTACAGTAACCAGTCATGTGTGTGTGTGAGTCATGATTACAGTAACCAGTCATGTGTGTGTGTGAGTCATGATTACAGTAACCAGTCATGTGTGTGTGTGAGTCATGATTACAGTAACCAGTCATGTGTGTGTGTGTGAGTCATGATTAAAGTGTCTTACCAGGATGTCATGTCAGTCATGATTATAGTCACGTGACAGAGGGTTTCTCTGTGTTCATGATTATGGTGACATGTCAGGTGTTAGCATCACTGACACCTAGTGTCACCTACTGTCAGCATAAGACTTTCTAGTGCCACCTACTGTCAGCACTAGTCTACTCACTCTCAGTACCAGGTTATAAGCCTACCTAGTGTCAGCAACAGCTTACCTAGTGTCAGCATCAGGTTACCTAGTATCAGCTGGTCGCTCGTCATCTACAAGTGGATTTCCAGTACTTATTTTTGGTCTGAAAAAAAAAAACCCGGGAGCACCCACGTCTGTTGGAGACATTGTGTGGTGGTCCACGTTCCCGTCCGACTTTTGTTTTACATCTATTGTTTCCGTCTTTTGTAAGTCCGTGGCTTTGTAGTTATATAAAACATTCTGTGAAGAGTTGAAAAGAGATTAAGAGTTCTGGCCTTGCGCTATATAACAATGACTTATCAGTTCCCTACACAGAGAAGAGTTACATTGTCTGTGGTGCTCGTCTCTACCCTACCTCCATACTTCACTTCCTCCAACATAACTTCAAAACCCACATTGGAATTTAAGCAAATATTTGTGATAAAGAAAATGTGGAGAAAACATGAATGATATTAATGTGGTGATGAAAAGATGAACGTTCGAGGTTAGTGCGATGATTATGGTTGAGAAATGACTTTATCTTAGCACAACACGTCACCTTCCTCGATATGAATTCCGTCAACGCTTCACCTGAATGTTTCCCTCTAGGTAAGAAACTTCCCATGTATCATAAGAAGCTTGCCATGTATCATAAGAAACTTCCCATGTATCATAAGAAGCTTGCCATGTATCATAAGAAGCTTGCCATGTATCATAAGAAGCTTGCCATGTATCATAAGAAGCTTGCCATGTATCATAAGAAGCTTGCCATGTATCATAAGAAGCTTGCCATGTATCATAAGAAGCTTGCCATGTATCATAAGGACCAAAAAGATCAAGGGCGCTGGCGCATTGGTATATGATTTTGTTTTGGTACAATAACTTCAACTGTATCACACCCACCACGTACCCATGCCACAACCCTCACCTCCACAAACTTCCTCCCTCACATGCTTCATCTTCCCTCCCTCCCAATCCTCCACCCGTTATCCTTTTCTTTCGTTCACCCTAACTCACCCACTCCCTCACACTTCACCTTAACGCATTCATCATACTGCAACCCACTTCACCTTAATGCAGACAACACACATGTTACCTTCACACACCCACCACAATCCTCCATGTTTCACTCTGACACACCTACCACTTTCTCCTCCGTTTTATCTTCACACACCGAGCACACTTCCTCACGCTTCACCCAAACACCCCCACGACGACCCTAACACACTCCACCCCTCTACATTACACCCTACCGTAACACTCTGAAAACCTTCATCCAAACACACTGCAGCATGACCTCACACTTAATATAAACACACACACTGCCACCTAACACACTACAACATTACCTTACACTTCACCCTAACGCAGACGTCCTCATTAGCGTGTGTTGTAAGACAAAATGTCAGGTTGTGCGCGGCAGTAAGTTGGGCTCGAAATTCTTGGAAGTTTGTGAGGCGCACAGAGAGTCGGCCCAGCCACACCAAGTTTCCTCCTTGCAGTTGCTGGCGAGTGGGAGGGGCTGTGCGAGCCTCCCTCGCCAAGAATGAGATGGTTGCTGTGTGTTACCATGTATCACTGAGGAAGAAGAGGTCAGCACTGCTCCCGGGCAGAACAGCTTTCCTAAGAGAAGTCAGCACTTGAAACCAGGCTTGTAATTTACCAAGGGGGGGGGAGGGGGGGAGGGGGGAGGGGGGGTTCTCTCTTGCACGAAGGGTCGGGTATGTTCATGGGGCGGGGGGGGGGGTAGGGGGGTGCATTTGTGAGCGGTGTTTGTTTGCGACGATTCATTTCATGCGGAAATGAATGTTTTTTTTTTTTTTTTTTGCGAAATGTGGGATTACGGATGCCACAGTTAGGGTCGATTCTGTGGCTGAATTTGAGTGGTTCGAGTAAGTTAGTACTGGCTGAGTTAGTACAAGTTAAATAAGTTACTACAAGCTGAATAAGTTTGTCGTGGCGGTATTTGAGAGGAGCACGTGAAGGTGGCAGAGTGTTGTGAAGTTTACGTACCCTCATCGTGAGGTGTTGCACGTGCAGCATGACACACACACACACACACACACACAGAGTGGCTCTGCCGTCAGTACACATCCACTGTACTTATGAAGTACAACCAGGCACATGTCACCATCATCATCATCATCTGCCTCAACCCTAAGATTTGTGTATCTTAGTGTACGACCCAGCCAGGGTACGTACGACCCAGCCAGGGTACGTACGACCCAGCCAGGGTACGTACGACCCAGCCAGGGTACGTACGACCCAGCCAGGGTACGTACGACCCAGCTAAGTTACGTCAGGCCCCACATACTGAGGTCTTCCATAACATTCTCCTGCTCCAGACGTCAACCACTCCGGTGACTCTCTTGATGACCCAATGATCTTACTTTTATGACAAGGACGGTCGTGCTCACGGCTCCTCTCTCTCTCTCTCTCTCTCTCTCTCTCTCTCTCTCTCTCTCTCTCTCTCTCTCTCTCTCGACGTAACTAATAACGACATTTTAAATATATCTCTCAACACTGAACGTACAATGGACAAAATTATGCCTTCCTCAACCACAAACGACATACTTCGAGGGTTTGATGACGAAATACTAAAGAGACGGAAATGAAGAGTTAGGAAGATGTACAATACTTGAACCCACCAAACCCAGACAGATGACCTGCCCAGGAGCACCCAGCCCGACCCAAGGTTGTTGAAGGTCAGACAATATTTCACAAAACGGAAATACACAACAACGTAGCAAGGGACGATAATACAGCTCAACATGGCGACTATCAACACTACATACAGGGAGGGAGGGAAGAAAGTGGCATCCAAATTACCGGCCAATTACTCTCACGTTAGTTCTCGGTAATCCCACGGAAATAATAATGAGACAAATTGTGACCATTCTTCATCACATAATGATACCAGACGACCAGACTGGCTTCAACAACCAGACGACCAGACTGCCTTCAATAACCAGACGACCAGACTGGCTTCAATAACCAGACGACCAGACTGGCTTCAATAACCAGACGACCAGACTGGCTTCAATAACCAGACGACCAGACTGGCTTCAATAACCAGACGACCAGACTGGCTTCAACAACCAGACGACCAGACTGCCTTCAATAACCAGACGACCAGACTGGCTTCAATAACCAGACGACCAGACTGGCTTCAATAACCAGACGACCAGACTGGCTTCAATAACCAGACGACCAGACTGGCTTCAATAACCAGACGACCAGACTGGCTTCAATAACCAGACGACCAGACTGGCTTCAATAACCAGACGACCAGATTGGCTTCAATAACCAGACGACCAGACTGGCTTCAATAACCAGACGACCAGACTGGCTTCAATAACCAGACGACCAGACTGGCTTCAATAACCAGACGACCAGATTGGCTTCAACAGCCTGACGACCAGATTGGCTTCAACAACCAGACGACCAGACTGGCTTCAACAACCAGACGACCAGACTGGCTTCAACAACCAGACGACCAGACTGGCTTCAATAACCAGACGACCAGACTGGCTTCAATAACCAGACGACCAGACTGGCTTCAATAACCAGACGACCAGACTGGCTTCAATAACCAGACGACCAGATTGGCTTCAATAACCAGACGACCAGACTGGCTTCAATAACCAGACGACCAGACTGGCTTCAATAACCAGACGACCAGACTGGCTTCAATAACCAGACGACCAGACTGGCTTCAATAACCAGACGACCAGATTGGCTTCAACAGCCTGACGACCAGATTGGCTTCAACAACCAGACGACCAGACTGGCTTCAACAACCAGACGACCAGACTGGCTTCAACAACCAGACGACCAGACTGGCTTCAACAACCAGACGACCAGACTGGCTTCAACAACCAAATATCTTCTTTAACAAATTTGCTAATATCTTTCAATGCCGTGTATGGTAATGAGGACTCAGCAGTATCCTCTGATGCAATATACCTTAACTTTCAAAATACATTTTATAAAGTAACACAAAAGAAAACTCGTCCATGAAAATCATGAGAAACAACAGCGGACGAAATATGTGGACGAATCTTAGTCTCAGACATATGACGAGTGGCGTGCCCCTCAGGTCTGTTGTGTTCCTTTCATAATTAACAATAATGATGTACAATATGGTCTCATACCTAGTATATCATCATAATTATCATTAATGATGTACAATATGGTCTCATACCTAGTATATCATTATAATTATCATTAATGATGTACAATATGGTCTCATACCTAGTATATCATCATAATTATCATTAATGATGTACATTATGGTCTCATACCTAGTATATCATCATAATTATCATTAATGATGTACAATATGGTCTCATACCTAGTATATCATCATAATTATCATTAATGATGTACAATATGGTCTCCTACCTAGTATATCATCACAATTATCATTAATGATGTACAATATGGTCTCCTACCTAGTATATCATCATAATTATCATTAATGATGTACAATATGGTCTCCTACCTAGTATATCATCATAATTATCATTAATGATGTACAATATGGTCTCCTACCTAGTATATCATCACAATTATCATTAATGATGTACAATATGGTCTCCTACCTAGTATATCATCATAATTATCATTAATGATGTACAATATGGTCTCATACCTAGTATATCATCATAATTATCATTAATGATGTACAATATGGTCTCCTACCTCGTATATCATCATAATTATCATTAATGATGTACAATATGGTCTCCTACCTAGTATATCATCATAATTATCATTAATGATGTACAATATGGTCTCCTACCTAGTATATCATCATAATTATCATTAATGATGTACAATATGGTCTCCTACCTAGTATATCATCATAATTATCATTAATGATGTACAATATGGTCTCATACCTAGTATATCATCATAATTATCATTAATGATGTACAATATGGTCTCCTACCTAGTATATCATCATAATTATCATTAATGATGTACAATATGGTCTCCTACCTAGTATATCATCACAATTATCATTAATGATGTACAATATGGTCTCCTACCTAGTATATCATCATAATTATCATTAATGATGTACAATATGGTCTCCTACCTAGTATATCATCATAATTATCATTAATGATGTACAATATGGTCTCCTACCTAGTATATCATCACAATTATCATTAATGATGTACAATATGGTCTCCTACCTCGTATATCATCATAATTATCATTAATGATGTACAATATGGTCTCCTACCTAGTATATCATCATAATTATCATTAATGATGTACAATATGGTCTCCTACCTAGTATATCATCATAATTATCATTAATGATGTACAATATGGTCTCCTACCTAGTATATCATCATAATTATCATTAATGATGTACAATATGGTCTCCTACCTAGTATATCATCATAATTATCATTAATGATGTACAATATGGTCTCATACCTAGTATATCATCATAATTATCATTAATGATGTACAATATGGTCTCATACCTAGTATATCATCATAATTATCATTAATGATGTACAATATGGTCTCATACCTAGTATATCATCATAATTATCATTAATGATGTACAATATGGTCTCCTACCTAGTATATCATCATAATTATCATTAATGATGTACAATATGGTCTCCTACCTAGTATATCATCATAATTATCATTAATGATGTACAATATGGTCTCCTACCTAGTATATCATCATAATTATCATTAATGATGTACAATATGGTCTCCTACCTAGTATATCATCACAATTATCATTAATGATGTACAATATGGTCTCCTACCTAGTATATCATCATAATTATCATTAATGATGTACAATATGGTCTCCTACCTAGTATATCATCATAATTATCATTAATGATGTACAATATGGTCTCCTACCTAGTATATCATCACAATTATCATTAATGATGTACAATATGGTCTCCTACCTAGTATATCATCATAATTATCATTAATGATGTACAATATGGTCTCATACCTAGTATATCATCATAATTATCATTAATGATGTACAATATGGTCTCCTACCTCGTATATCATCATAATTATCATTAATGATGTACAATATGGTCTCCTACCTAGTATATCATCATAATTATCATTAATGATGTACAATATGGTCTCCTACCTAGTATATCATCATAATTATCATTAATGATGTACAATATGGTCTCCTACCTAGTATATCATCATAATTATCATTAATGATGTACAATATGGTCTCCTACCTAGTATATCATCATAATTATCATTAATGATGTACAATATGGTCTCATACCTAGTATATCATCATAATTATCATTAATGATGTACAATATGGTCTCATACCTAGTATATCATCATAATTATCATTAATGATGTACAATATGGTCTCATACCTAGTATATCATCATAATTATCATTAATGATGTACAATATGGTCTCCTACCTAGTATATCATCATAATTATCATTAATGATGTACAATATGGTCTCCTACCTAGTATATCATCATAATTATCATTAATGATGTACAATATGGTCTCATACCTAGTACATCACAGTTTGCAGATAGTACAACACCAGGATGTAGAGCCACACGCGTGCAGGACGGTGAAATAAATCAGAAATCTTATGAAGGTAGTAGAATGGTCAGACTAATGGCAGATGAATCTTAACATACGTAAATGTAAAGTTACATACTTTGGAAATAAAGTACAAAACAGAACTATTAAATATTTCGAAATTTGCTTACTAAAGTAAATGAAGAATAGGATTATGGAGTCCTTATTAATGATGATCATAATTACAGTATCATTAATGATGATCATAATTACAGTTCTCAGTGTAGCAGGAAGTACACAGGAGGAGCCATGCTAGGTACCATGGCTGAAGTAACCACACTGACTGCAACTCACCACAACAATTCTGACACAGAAACTCTGGTTGCCGGCTGGTCCGTCCGGGAGATAATTGGTTTATGAAGATTATTTCTCTCTTCTCATGAGAAACGTAGACTTCTCGGTGACCTAAAACAAATCATTGAAATTTTAGATAAATTCGAGAACGTATCAAATCACGATCTGTTTGAAATATGAAATAATACAGTTTGTACATCATGATAAACTGTCATGGTTCCTACTGCTGGCCCTGAGGAAGTGTGTCACTAGTAGTGTGCTCGTGCCCAACCATCACGAGTGTTGTCTTCCTAATCATGATTATAAACTCTCAAAATTCTAATGAAACATTTTCCGAGTACAAGCCATATTTCTCGTCTCCATCAAATACTACATATGTCAGAGTCTCTCTCATCTTCCCGTCAAATTCTGCCGAGGTTACACTCCCTTCACCATCCTGACCTGCGTCAGGAGAGATGTACACCTCACCTGCCACACTCCACTTGCTCTACTGACGGGGGAACTGTCTGCTTCTACTTGTTAGCTCCAACCCCACTGTAGCATCGCCAGCTTCTTCACCAGGTCAACAGATTCAAGGACGGGTGTAGGAAGATCAGTGCTGGGGCACCACACAGGAGCAGTGCTGGGGCACCACACAGGAGCAGTGCTGGGGCACCACACAGGAGGAGGCTCGCCTTGTGGTGCGTGACGTGTTATCTCCACATGATTGTTACATTCAAGGTTGACTTTAACATGAACTACCATACCATACCAAGTGTAGTGACTGAACTACCGTACGTAACCAAGTGTAGTGACTGAACTACCGTACGTAACCAAGTGTAGTGACTAAACTGTCAGGAAATAATACTGTCAGGGTGTACGATGCCAAGGTGGAAGTGTCATGCACATTTCTCACTCGCATCGAACCTCCATTTCTGAAGACTTTCCCCAGTGCAGGAATTTAGGTGAACTTGCCCCCGAGATTGCCAACCCTGATGCTTTGCATAACAACGTCGTAAAACACGTAACTGACGACCGAACGGGATCAGGATATCGAGTCCTGCCGCTTAGGACTTGACTGGATAAACAGTTAGCATCAGGAGCGACTGATTCCCCACACTGTGCCGCCTGACACCTCCACTTTCTGGTCATTAAACAAACGTCACAACACATCCAGTTGTGCTCAGCTGCACGTATTGAAATACTTTAGCTCGGCTACGTTGGTTAAGATTTTGCAGATACAGTGTAATAGAGCGCTTATATAACCGAACCTAACACAGGTAACAGCAGCATCACATGACTGAGCTTACATCCGACCCTGTCCAGGAAGTCTTGAAGTATACATTAAAACAGAAGCCATTAACAACCCCTCCCAGGATTCAAGAGAACATACACGCATCTCTGGTGTTCCTACGTAACATACACGCATCTCTGGTGTTCCTACGTAACATACACGCATCTCTGGTGTTCCTACGTAACATACACGCATCTCTGGTGTTCCTACGTAACATACACGCATCTCTGGTGTTCCTACGTAACATCAGAAATACTGATCTAAATGAAAAGTGTATCAGAGAGGCCGTGACATAAGCATAAACTACAGAACATATCCGACGGAAAATACAACTGCAAAATGTAAGGTGGCTTCACAGCAGAGTGTGGGCCTCGCTAATGGTGCCACCAGGAAGGGGCGGAACACTTATCGATTTTACAATAGTCGTGGGCTGGGTGGGTGGCTGGGTGGGTGGGTGGCTGGGTGGGTGGCTGGGTGGGTGGCTGGGTGGGTGGCTGGGTGGTAGCTTTACTGCCTCCCTCTCAACCTATATGTCACTAGCAGCGATCGCTTGACTTGGGCAAACAATGTTAAGAAAGATAACCACACTTAATACTGGAACATCTGAAAAAAGATCATTATTTTTTCTAAGTTTAGTTATAAACAGTTTGTGGATGATTATAGTATTGATGGATGTAAGATTGCTTCATGGTAGTGGCTGGGGACGACGGTTGGTGATGGATGTGGCCCCACACTGACCTCACCCAGGTGAGTTAACACACATGGCCAGCAATACCACGTGTCCACACGTGGGGTCATGCACGGAGCACTGACTCTCCCACCATATGAGAACCACACACGTCTGGTGTGTAGTAACCATCTCTGTTTGTGTGGCACGAGTGTGTGAGTGTGTGTGTGTGTGTGTGTGTGTGTGTGTGTGTGTGTGTGTGTGTGTGTGTGTGTGTGTGTGTGTGTGTGTCTGTGGTACTCGTGCATGAGTGTGTGTAATAACCTGTTTGTACTGTAAGATGAATGAGTGTTACACTGGAGGAGCCACATTTCTTGAACAATCTCTACAATCACAAAACTTGACATCTTGGATCATATCATTCCGTCATCCATTACCCTGACACTCTCAAGGATTCTCTACATCCTTTCTAACAAGTTTCTAACTTAGTTTCATGTTATTCATCCTCTAGTTGTTCTTTCCTTACACATCTCTTAAGAAGTGTTCATTGTCCAAGTTATCAGTCGGTTTTCAGAACTTTAGTGTAGAATGTGGCAGTTACTCCTGCCTGGCTCACTCTGCCTGGCGCACCATCACATTATCAGTGTCGATGCAAGTTGCCAGTCACACATGCATCCAACTTTGACTTAAGTCGTAAGTCAAACAGTACACAGGTCAGAGTCGTAAGTCAAACAGTACACAAGTCAGAGTCGTAAGTCAAACAGTACACAGGTCAGAGTCGTAAGTCAAACAGTACACAAGTCAAATTCGTGTGGGTTGTTGTTGTTGCTGTTGTTGGTGAGGAGGAGATGATATTGTGTAGTGGTGAAGGAAGCGGCAACACTCACGACTGATCAATGTCCTGTCATCCTCAAGATGGCTGGAGGGTCCATGTCAGAGGCTGAGTGATGAGGAGCAGCTGAGCCCAGATTGTGAGGCCAGTCCAGAGTGAGTGATGAGGAGCAGCTGAGCCCAGATTGTGAGGCCAGTCCAGAGTGAGTGATGAGGAGCAGCTGAGCCCAGATTGTGAGGCCAGTCCAGAGTGAGTGATGAGGAGCAGCTGAGCCCAGATTGTGAGGCCAGTCCAGAGTGAGTGATGAGGACCAGCTGAGCCCAGACTGTGAGGCCAGTCCAGAGTGAGTGATGAGGACCAGCTGAGCCCAGACTGTGAGGCCAGTCCAGAGTGAGTGATGAGGACCAGCTGAGCCCAGACTGTGAGGCCAGTCCAGAGTGAGTGATGACGGTGAGGGGTGGAGAACACAGGGGGAGGGAGGGGGAGCAATACCTGGGATAGAAGTGAGGAATATTAATGCATTAGTTGAGCACAGACGGAAGGCACAGACGTGTCAGAAGGGATAAGGAACTAGCAAGAGAAAAAGAATACTGAACATTGTCTTTCCGACAACATGAAGTCCAAACGACATGAGGGATGAGTCCTGGTGACATGAGGTATGAGGTGCTAACGACATAATGTATGGCATCCGGCGACATGAAGCATGAGGTCCCACGAGACATGAGGTATGAGCGCTGAGACATACAGCATGAGGCCCCACAGACATGAGGTATGAGGCCCCAGAGACATGAGTATGAGGCCGGGGAAATGTTGAGAACCGAAAGAGAAATAAACAAAAACATTATGTTAATATTATTTGAGAAAAGCTTAATTAAGGTAAACAAGCGTGTGAGGAACTGAGTGGGCAACCTGGGGCAGAAATGATGAGGAATGTATATGTGATGAACAATGATGGGTCTATATGTGATGAACAATGTTGGGTCTATATGTGATGAACAATGATGGGTCTATATGTGATGAACAATGATGGGTCTATATGTGATGAACAATGATGGGTCTATATGTGATGAACAATGATGGGTCTATATGTGATGAACAATGATGGGTCTATATGTGATGAACAATGATGGGTCTATATGTGATGAACAATGATGGGTCTATATGTGATGAACAATGATGGATCTATATGTGATGAACAATGATGGATCTATATGTGATGAACAATGATGGGTCTATATGTGATGAAGGGCGAGACAGATCCACATCACTGTGGACTACATAAGGTCAACACAGGCTGAAAGGTGGAGTGAGCCGCAGATTGTGGCGCGATTTGTGGTGGAGGCGGCCACACCCCCAGCAGGAGCAGGTCTCGTGGGCCGCTCAAGTGCTCGTGTGAACCACCTCCTACAACATCCTGTGTGAGGTTCCTCCTCCTGGAGGTGAGGACCTTCTCCTGGCACACATGGCCGTCAGCCTGCCAGCTGCTGCAGTTTGCAACATAGCATTAAACAGGCCAGGTGTGTAAACAGACAATTAGTGAATGTATGCAGCCGGCAGAAGGTGATCTATCTGAGGTGATGGTACATCTACCCGGCAGCGAGCGGCCTCACGAAGACATGCCACTGTGTGACGCACAGTGTGACGCACAGTGTGATGCACAGTGTGACGCACAGTGTGATGCACAGTGTGACGCACAGTGTGATGCACAGTGTGACGCACAGTGTGATGCACAGTGTGATGCACAGTCGATAAAATGAGGATAATACAAATGTAATGAGGATAATACAAATGTAATGAGGATAATACAAAGTGAAAATATGATTATTATCAAGCAAGAAATAAGCTTCAGAACTGTGTGTGTGTGTGTGTGTGTGTGTGTGTGTGTGTGTGTGTGTGTGTGTGTGTGTGTGTGTGTGTGTGTGTCGCCAGCAGGTTACGCAGACCTACTGTCCTCTGGTAAACATTAGAACACATTACAAGTATATAGGAACAGTTCTCAGGTTGTTTATATCTTACATGAAGACAAAACCAGATTATAATTCTCAGTTTTGGTCACCTCGGGATGAGCTAACACACAAGGTACAGAGGAAGCTAACCATAATGATTCAAGAATTACGATTACTTTGTTACAAGGAAAGGCTAGAGGCTTTAAATCTGCCCAACTTGGAAGAGAGAAGAGTGAGGAGTGACCAGGTCAAAACCTACGTGATTGTACAACAGATCGATCACGTGATGTAGGGGAGAGAACAATACAAGGTCATGAAGCCAGAAGTTTGTACAGCAATAAGACTGTAGACTGTAGAGTATAGGATGACTGAGGACATGGTTAATGCAGACTGTATTTGTACATTTTACTTGTATGACAGTAGATCTAGAACGTTTAAGAAACAAGGCCCCACAAGCGTGCAACTCCCGTACAGTACAGTACAATGGGTCATTACAAGTAGGTAATCACACACACACACACACACACACACACACACACAGGCAGAGTGTTCGTGTGGCCACCAGCTGACGTGCTGGGTGTAAGGCTAGAATGACAGAAGACCACAACACGAGCTGGCCTCCGCTCCTCCTCTCCCACTACCACTTACCCAGCCCACCAGACGAAGATTTCGTTCATATTCACAAACTGCCACGTCCACTCACAACTGCCACGTCCACTCACAACTGCCACGTCCACTCACAACTGCCACGTCCACTCACAACTGCCACGTCCACTCACAACTGCTACGTCCACTCACAACTGCCACGTCCACTCACAACTGCCACGTCCACTCACAACTGCCACGTCCACTCACAACTGCCACGTCCACTCACAACTGCTACGTCCACTCACAACTGCCACGTCCACTCACAACTGCCACGTCCACTCACAACTGCTACGTCCACTCACAGCTGCTACGTCCACTCACAACTGCTACGTCCACTCACAACTGCTACGTCCACTCACAGCTGCTACGTCCACTCACAACTGCCACGTCCACTCACAACTGCTACGTCCACTCACAACTGCTACGTCCACTCACAACTGCTACGTCCACTCACAACTGCCACGTCCACTCACAACTGCTACGTCCACTCACAACTGCTACGTCCACTCACAACTGCCACGTCCACTCACAACTGCTACGTCCACTCACAACTGCCACGTCCACTCACAACTGCTACGTCCACTCACAACAGCTACGTCCACTCACATCTGTAATGATGGTTTACAAAAATGTGTAAATCTTAAAGAAAACGTCATAAAGATACAATTGTAGACTTAATATGTTCATCACATGTTATATGTTATCACTCGTATCATAAACAATAATATTCATGTACAGACGTACGTCAGTTTACTGGCCATCTCCAGCCGCTCATCTTCCATCCCTGTGATGAAGATAATGAGACAAACGCAGCTTAAGATGATAGTTAATGTACTGAGTTGCATCACAGGGTCGTGTGTATCCATTAAAAGTGAGTCACTATATGTGATGATATTTTACCAGGTAATATAATCATGAGCCTCGCTCACGTCTCTCCCGGCAGATTAAGCTCATTAATATCCGTCAGCACAATGATATACGACCTTACACATATTGCATTACCTCCACCTCCATCCTCCCCGCCTCGCCCTGCCCCGCCTGAATTAATATTCAAGATGTTGTTTGTATAAGACGAAGCGTTAACGATGCACGTCTGGAGGTTGTCTTGATGCAAGCCTGGCCCGCGCGCCTCTACCCTCCCCCACCACAGGTGCCTCCATGACGGCCACATGAGGAAGTGTGGCCTCACGACAACGACTTAGGTCTGCTTAACATGGTATGTGTCCTCCGGTGCAGGCCCTCACTCCCTGTTCTGTCAGGTACTTTACCAAGATAACACAACTCACTGACCCAGACTGTACCTCGTGTCCAGCTGACCATCCTCGTCTTCGTCCAGTCACGCGGGTCATGGCCAACCCTCACGTTGCTTTATAAACATTTCCATGTCTCCTGCAACACAGTTTCACCTCCACTCCTCCCTCACCTTCTTCACCAGATATTCTTCAGTTTCTTATACGTTAATCCCACATTCATCATCCCACTGGGTATCGCCACACCGTCCTGCACATCACATCAGCCTCTACTGAGGTACATCACACGGTAAACGTTAACACATCAAGGCTGACCACAGTCAGCACGTCGGCCTCACCACATGACGGGTGAGCACATCACCTCCGACTTACAGGACCCAGTTTAGTAAGGATCTTCTCATCTCATCATTCAACTAGATCACATACAGTAAGAGTGTGGGACACTAGGTCACATACAGTAGGTGTGTGGGTCACATACAGTAGGTATGTGGGTCACATACAGTAGGTGTGTGGGTCACATACAGTAGGTGTGTGGGTCACTGTAGCCATTATATTTCTAATATTATGATAAGTTAACGTAGGTGAGGTTCCTGCTGGTGCTCGCTGTGAAGTTACCATCATCTTGTATACATCATCACAATATACCTCAGTCAATCGTGAACAAACTCATGTACACATGACCCAACCACTTGTATTTCATGCACATGAATGTTCCATTGTTTTTCAGGTTTTCAAATGTTGTCAGAATTTCAAATTATCATTTTGAAAATAAATCTAATTTTCATCTTCTGACACTGGCCAGCCAGCCACTCCTCACCTCACCTGCTCTCCAGGTGAGGTGAATGCATGGTGTAGTGAGTACTCCATCTTGATCAAGGAACATTCCAATTCTGAAATACCGATGAAGCTAATAACACGCTTATGTAACTATGCCAGTTACCCCTGAGAACAGCCACCTGTGGCAGAGAGAGAGAGAGAGAGAGAGAGAGAGAGAGAGGAGAGGAGAGGAGAGGAGAGGAGAGGAGAGGAGAGGAGAGGAGAGGAGAGAGAGAGTATAGTGCAATAACCAATAACTATAAACTCCCAATGAAGCATATGCTATGTCATGGTGAGACCCTTGGTACGATAGGGTCACCAGGGGTGTGTAGTACTGCAGTAGTGTACTGTGGTGTGTAGTGTAGTACTGCAGTAGTGTACTGTGGTGTGTAGTGTAGTACTGCAGTAGTGTACTGTGGTGTGTTGTGTAGTACTGCAGTAGTGTACTGTGGTGTGTTGTGTAGTACTGCATGAAACACAGAGTGGAGAGGCAACATGAAGCATTGTGGACAGGCAGCATGAAACACAGTGTGGAGGAGCAGCATGCGGGTGGGGGTGGGGCTCTGGGGGGATGGGGTTGGGGTGGGGTGGGGTGGGTGGAGTATAATAACCTCTGGTAATAACCATTACAAACTTCTGAATGACTCATTCCATCGTTCAGTGTCCAACATCTTTCTTGGTTAATAAGAGTTGGAATTGGATTTGCTCTTTATTGGTGCGAGGCCTGAGGCAAGCTTGGCCCTCCGGGGGACGGAGTTATGTAGGGCGATCCATACTGTAAAACTTGTACATTTTACGATAAATTTGACGAAGTTCTTGCACTGCCAATTCCTGTCCAGTCAAACATTTATAAAGTATCACCATGAAAGAGTCCGTCAAATCTATTGGCTCTAGTAGTCCCCGGCATCAGAGGGTGCTGAGAATCTCCGGGTTTCTGCCCGACTCTACTGCCAAAGAGAGGGAGGGTTCTGGCTGCAGTAGTACCGGCCCCTTCCACCACCTTTTCCTCTCTGTGAGACCTTCTGTATTTTCTGTTCACTTGACCAACATTTGTGGTCTATGTAGTCATCTCAGTTGAACACCATCTGTCTCGTACCTCTCCTAATGTCGTACTTCTGTCTAAGACACAGTTGTCTAATGTTATTCTCACTAGTCCCTTTTTCATATGTAACTATAACCTCCACTCATGATTCCGGTTCAGAGGTGGTGTTTGTGCTTATTCTAACATAAACACATCTGTTGCACGCCTCAAGGACCTTGAGTCTCCAAACTTTAATGTTATGTGGCTCAAGGTCTGTCTCCCTACTACCACACTTTTCCTCTGTTTCTCCTATGGCTCTCCTGATCCTACAAATTTTTATATCCTTCTTCGAGTATCTAAACTCGTACCTAGTGACTGTGACATCCTCTCACCCACAAGCCGAGATCCTCAACCTCGGGGATTTCAACGTTCACCATAGGGAATGGTTGAATTCCTCCTACACGGGTAGTGGATGGATTGAACCCCTTACGCTCGCCGTTCTCAATCATTTAGAGGAAATTATCTCTTATCCTACTCATTCTCGTCAGGAAAGATACAAGAATGAGATAGAAGACGTAGAACAGTTAGTTGATATACAAGGAAGAGACGTAGCTAAGAGGCCATTGGTACACAAGCGTTACCTGATGGTGGTGTTCAGGTGTGGTAATATGCATGTCATAATATTTCTATTATGTGGACAGGAAAGGGAACTGTTTACAAACTTTGACTACGACAAATTATCCAATTTGTACAGACCTTCACTAATATCAATGATGCAATTCTTGGTGTATTTAATAATAGAAGATTCAATGATATTTCTTGTGGTAAATAAGTTACAGTTGATAAATGAATTGGCGTTACTCAAGTCAATACAATGATCTTAATTTTGAACATGATTAAACACAGCATCTCCTTGTTGTCTTGTTCTTATACAATACTTATACTGCATAAATCTAAACTGGGAAGTAATGTAAACTTATCAGTAAAAGGGAGAACTAATGTTTCATGGTATCAAGGGAAAATTTTGGGTTTAACTCTACAAGATGATTTCTTGGCCAACTTAAGGAATTTATCAGTGAGGCAACACACCTACCACGGTGGGTAGAACACCCATCTCTCGCATGTCTCACGCAAGTAACACATTATCAAGTTTTTTCGAATAATTAAGAAAAATTTCTCGCTGGAAAAAATAATATGGTGTAATGAAACATTGCACACACTGATGCAATTTGTACTGACAGAAGCAATTCATAAATGATCATCAAACATATTCAAAACATTTAAAAGATTTTCTCTCTCTTTCTATTGACTGGCCAGGCATAGGCTGGGAACACGGGCAGCTGGGTGGCCAAGCACAGGCTGGGAACACGGGCAGCTGGGTGGCCAGGCTAGGACTGGTAACACGGGTAGCTGGGTGGCCAGGCTAGGACTGGTAACACGGGCAGCTGGGTGGCCAGGCTAGGACTGGTAACACGGGCAGCTGGGTGGCCAGGCTAGGACTGGTAACACGGGTAGCTGGGTGGCCAAGCACAGGCTGGGAACACGGGCAGCTGGGTGGCCAGGCTAGGACTGGTAACACGGGTAGCTGGGTGGCCAGGCTAGGACTGGTAACACGGGCAGCTGGGTGGCCAGGCTAGGACTGGTAACACGGGCAGCTGGGTGGCCAGGCTAGGACTGGTAACACGGGCAGCTGGGTGGCCAGGCTAGGACTGGTAACACGGGCAGCTGGGTGGCCAGGCTAGGACTGGTAACACGGGCAGCTGGGTGGCCAGGCTAGGACTGGTAACACGGGTAGCTGGGTGGCCAGGCTAGGACTGGTAACACGGGCAGCTGGGTGGCCAGGCTAGGACTGGTAACACGGGCAGCTGGGTGGCCAGGCTAGGACTGGTAACACGGGCAGCTGGGTGGCCAGGCTAGGACTGGTAACACGGGTAGCTGGGTGGCCAGGCTAGGACTGGTAACACGGGCAGCTGGGTGGCCAGGCTAGGACTGGTAACACGGGCAGCTGGGTGGCCAGGCTAGGACTGGTAACACGGGCAGCTGGGTGGCCAGGCTAGGACTGGTAACACGGGCAGCTGGGTGGCCAGGCTAGGACTGGTAACACGGGCAGCTGGGTGGCCAGGCTAGGACTGGTAACACGGGTAGCTGGGTGGCCAGGCTAGGACTGGTAACACGGGCAGCTGGGTGGCCAGGCTAGGACTGGTAACACGGGTAGCTGGGTGGCCAGGCTAGGACTGGTAACACGGGCAGCTGGGTGGCCAGGTTAGGACTGAGAACACGACCCACAACAACATTGCAGTCTTCATCCTGCTACCTGTACCTGGCCTGAAGAACTCTCCTGCCACAGAAGGTGTGTGGGAGGGAGAGTGCTCCACCTCTCCTGCCACAGAAGGTGTGTGGGAGGGAGAGTGCTCCACCTCTCCCACCACAGAAGGTGTGTGGGAGGGAGAGTGCTCCACCTCTCCTGCCACAGAAGGTGTGTGGGAGGGAGAGTGCTCCACCTCTCCCACCACAGAAGGTGTGTGGGAGGGACAGTGCTCCACCTCTCCTGCCACAGAAGGTGTGTGGGAGGGACAGTGCTCCACCTCTCCCACCACAGAAGGTGTGTGGGAGGGAGAGTGCTCCACCTCTCCCGCCACAGAAGGTGTGTGGGAGGGAGAGTGCTCCACCTCTCCCACCACAGAAGGTGTGTGGGAGGGAGAGTGCTCCACCTCTCCCGCCACAGAAGGTTGTGTGGGAGGGAGAGTGCTCCACCTCTCCCGCCACAGAAGGTTGTGTGGGAGGGACAGTGCTCCACCTCTCCCACCACACCACAGCAGTGTGAGAATGTCGTGCAGTAAGACAACTGGTGGAGTGTTGTGAGGCTGGTGGGTGTTGTTGTTGTTGTTGTTGTTGTACTAAGTAAGTCACAAGGAGTGAACGTGAAGCACTTCCTCTGGGATGATCATTATAATGATTAATCTTTGTGGAAACCAAACAATAAATGTATGATAAAGAGAAACACAAGAGAACGTGTGATCAAGTGTGGGCTACGTTCAAATGAAGGTATTTGTGTTGCCGTGGTTGTAAAACTGAATGAAATTATTTTGTCGATCGCAGCTCAGGAACGTGTTGCTGCGGAAGTGCGTTTGTGAATATAGCAGGCACGACAAATTCAATTGGAACAGAGCTGAGCTGGCGGGCACGGGGGAGGATGAAGGCGCTCACTGCAAAGCAGAATACGCTATCAAATGCTGTTTGATCACAGGAGGAACGATATGCCCCCAAGAGCCTGACTGTCAGAGGCTCTGCACTGGTACACATACCTTGCTATTCAGCCATCAACTTTACAGCAAGGAACATGCCTCATGCTACCTGGAGGGCAAACGACTGGTGGATGTAACTGCTAATGACAGTATCACATTGACCTAACTCTCTCACAGTTAAAACAATAAATGCGAGCTGGATGTATCCGAGTTCCAGAACATGTGAGCCAGGCCTCCAAGACCAGCGTCCGGACTGGATCATGTTTTACATCCAGACACAACCACAAAGAGTCGACAACCGACCCTGGTGTGTACACGTCTCAGGCAATCCCTACCCTTCAGGTGGACAGGAGCAGGGAATGTCACCTACTCTATTCAATTCACGTATATCCTCTCTCTCTCTCTCTCTCTCTCTCTCTCTCTCTCTCTCTCTCTCTCTCTCTCTCTCTCTCTCTCTCTCTCTGCGTCCTAGAGAGAGTTCTGGAAGTCATCTCAGGGAAAAACTACCGGGATAAACTACTCGAGCTGCTCGCCTGTGGGACACCCAGCTTCCTGACAATGTCACGATATTGTTATCACATAACGAGGCAAGTCACTCGTTACGTTTCATAACCAGTCATGGAGAGTAACGTGCCATGGAAGGCGCAGCCCACCTTCATCCCAGTGATCATGAGGCACGTGCAAACGTGAGGAGAGTGGGTGGGAGGGAGTTGTATACAGGGATTAACACCATAGCTAACAAGTTTGACATCAAAACCAACAATGATATCATTAAGCTTGTTAACTATATCTACATTGGTCATGATATTAGAATTTGATATCTACCCACTCATGGGCTTAATAAAGAAACTAACCACTTAAACAATCTATATGTGATGGAGCGCACTGAACTCACTATAGGTCTTGCTGGAAAATTTCGTTGATGTGTTTTGATAAGTTTATATAAATATGGTAATGAAGGAGACGATGATAACACATTGTGGTAATGAAGGGAACAATGATAACACATTGTGGTAATGAAGGGGATAATGATAACACATTGTGATTTCAGAATCAGTGTACAACTGAAGTTGTAATTCTCTACTCAAAATTTACCAGTGTTTCCTGCATTTCCTATATATATATATATATATATATATATATATATATATATATATATATATATATATATATATATATATATATATATATATATATATATATATATATATATATATATATATATATATATATATATATATATATATCATCCCTGGGGATAGGAGAGAAGGAATACTTCCCATGTATTCCCTGCGTGTCGTAGAAGGCGACTAAAAGGGGAGGGAGCGGGTGGCTGGAAATCCTCCACTCTCGGTTTTTTTTAATTTTTCAAAAGAAGGAACAGAGAAGGGGGCCAGGTGAAGATATTCCCTTAAAGGCCCAGTCCTCTGTTCTTAACGCTACCTCGTTAACGGGGGAAATGGCGAACAGTATGAAAGATATATATATATATATATATATATATATATATATATATATATATATATATATATATATATATATATATATATTATCCCTGGGGATAGGGGAGAAAGAATACTTCCCACGTGTTCCCTGCGTGTCGTAGAAGGCGACTAAAAGAGGAGGGAGCGGGTGGCTGGAAATCCTCCCCTCTCGTTTTTTTTTTTTTTTTTTTTTTTTTTTTCCAAAGGAAGGAACAGAGAAGGGGGCCTGG